>NC_048298.1:315205204-315446514 GCF_013100865.1 Trachemys scripta elegans | reverse complement strand
TGGACTTATAAATAAAAGCAATGTCTGATCAGAAACCCAGGAAAAACAACAAAGCATCAGTATTCTTTCAGATGAGGCAACCTCTGCCAGACATCTTTGGTTCCCGACTGCATAATTTAATGTTTGAATTCTCTCAGACAAATGTCAACATGATGTGTTTACAGCTGGCAATAGCAGATGCCATAGCACAGAGTTCTGCAATCATGCAGAGTCCCATTGAAGTGCACACCAAGTTCATGCTCATGTATCTATTGGCAGGATCAAAGCCCAACTATGATATTTAGAGGGCTCCCATTAACATAGTATTTGAGCACCTCACAATTGTGAATGTATTTATCTTCATGTGAGGTACTATTAGCCCCGCTTTACAGATATGGGACTGAAAGACAAAAGGATTTGCCCAGTTACACAGGAAGTCTGTGGCTGAGCAAGGAAATGAACCCAGGTCTCCTGAGTCCCAAGATAGGGCTCTAATAACTGGTCATCCTTCCTCTAAGAATTGTGCATACCTTTACCAGTATTTCACAGCAACTTCCTGGAGGTGCTCCTTTCTGAGCTCTGATGTGTATTGCAAAATTCCACAGATTCAGCAAATTAGGTTTGTTTTGGCATAAATGCATGGACTGTGAGTATTATAGGCTGGGAGAGGCTGTGCCTCCCCAAACAGCCAGGCGTGGCCCCGTCCACACTCTATCCCCTGTTCCCCCCCTGTGGCTCCCCTGTGCGTTAGCCTCTCCAAAGGGGGGTTCACCCTCTGCCCAGGCATAAATGTAAGAACCCTTGAACAAGAATTTACTGCTGGATAATTCTCCCAGTAAGAGAAACACTCCTCTAGGCACTCAGATATAAACTATTAACATGCTTCTAAATACGCATCAAGCCTCACGTGATACTATCGTAGCCTAAATAAATCAATACATCATATATACAAAAGTGCTATATGTTTAAAACAAGACTATACAAGGCCTTAGAAAATCCATGAAGGGAAGCAACCTTTTACTGACTGGAGGGTGGACTGGTTGACCTGGTAGTGGTGGATCTTTTCCCTTTCTATCTTCAGAGCTTCACTATTTCCTTTCATTCCTCTCCGAGTCCCATTTAATCTCTTTTTTCAGAGTTGTTGGGTTTTTTTGGCTCTCTCTCTACTTTCAAGGGATAGCTTTTATTGTCCTTAATCTATCACTCTCTCACTTTTCAGCTTTATCCTAACAACAATACATTGTAATCTTATCTCCTTTGCATGCTCACCTTATTACAAACATAACAAAGAAACAATAAATTGTATGTGCTGATGACGCATGAAAAGGACAAAGTGTGTGGTGAATTGTTAGAGTTTGCAATGAGTATCATTGGTATACAAAAATAAAAAATACATGCAATCTGAAATTGAGAGTAACACTTGCAAAGAATAACAGAACATTCAAATGCAGAGACACCGCATTGTGTCATATAGGTGATATATTCTGCACTGCAATGCATAAGCAAACACAAGAGCTCCTGCGATGCAACACAGAGGCCTACCTTACTGAGAAGTACAAAAAGCTTAAAAGGCAGGAACAATTGCCTGATAGATTTTTAAAAGTCAGATTATTCATAATACAGTAAGGCAAAAACACACAGTGTGTTGTTGAAAGGAGCAAGTACAAAATCTTAAAAAGCAAAATGAACATATTGATAAGCTTTACTGAAAGCCTGATGTATCTGATGTCTGATTCTATTATTATGGAACTTTTAACTACAGCTACAATCCCACCTCTAAGAAGTGAAATCAATAGTGCAGTTAATAAAAATCAATAAAAACAAATCAATAAAGGGAAAAGTGACTGAAGTGCTGGTGAGAATGGTGTCAACCTTATAGATCATATGTGGATGCTATCTTGACCAGGGGCTGCAGAGTGCCATTTAAGTGTGGAGGAGGCATAGATTTGCTCCCCTCCTGCTTAATCCTTCTTTTCTTCTCTCAGCCTTTCCGCACCCCAACAGCCTGAACCGCTGGCCCAGGAGCCCCTACAATCACCCCCTTCCAAATATGAGTGAGTGGCATTGCAGCCTGGCACACGTGGTTGCAGTCCAATCTTGTGATTATTGGGCCTGAAAGTTTACCTTAATTATAAGCTCAAATGTAAAAAGTATGTGAAAGTTCATAAGATGTCACAATAACCTATAACTTTTTACCTGCTTGTGAATTAACGATGGAAAATAGGTCAAGTTGTTTTCAATAATGAATGTTATGAACAGGTGCAAGAAAACCAGACATAAAGACTGAATTGGTCTAAACAAAAAAGGCCTACCTATATGATTCAACACTGCACTGAGGTTGGACTTAATAAACAAGAAGATATGGGGCTGGAAATTAATGAACCAAAATTGGTATGGCAGATATTAGGCCTAATTGGTGGGCAAACTAATGAGGGGATGAACTATGTCATCCACCTTTCCCTTTTTTGCGGGGGAGAGGTCTTAAAAAGAAACTTAAATAAAACATATCATCATTCCAAAGCATCTCAGCTCAACGCATCCCAGCTCATCTCAATTCATCTCACCTTCCCCAGTGCCAAGACAGAGGGAGCAGATGAGATTAAAGGATTTCCTTCCTGAGAGGAAGGCCATCATTATCCTTGTTAAAGGAGCTTTGTTTTTTCACCTGTGAATCCTCAAAGTCATCATATCATTATGACATCCAGTCCTCAGCCCATCAGTGGGAATATCTAATTGCCAGCACCAGAGAGGCACGTAAAATCCTGTTATGTCTCCTCCCTTCCCTCCTTCTCTTCCTTTTTTGTTACTTTCTGCCACTGTCTTCTTTCTTCTTATTTTTCACTCTCTTGGCTTTTCATTGAATGGTGAAATCAACTGCACTACTTCAGCCAGTGAGATGAGATGCCCCCAATCCTGCCCTGTTTAAGGAGAAAAGACCCAACGAGGTGACATCCCTGACTGGAATGTGACCCTGGGTCCAAGCAACAGGTGTTGTGGCCAACCTGCCAGCCTAAAACATCCATTTGTAACTGACCTGCTGTCCAGCCTTCCAAGAACGTCAACAAAAGCCATATATTCCTCCATCTTTTCTATCCTGTCTCTCCTCTATCCTGTGTCTGTAAAAAACAAGAGTGAATAACCTTCAGACAGCAGGGAGTAAAATTAAACCTTTCCTTTTCATGAAAGAAGGGTTGTTCTTCTTTGAGTAATATCCCTATGGGTGCTCCACTTGAGGCCCTGCATCGAGGCTATATAGGGCTGCGGGGCTCCTTCTCCTCACTTCCTCCTCAACTACCTCAGCTTGAGTCAGAGCTTAGCAAGTGTGCCTCACCTACCTTGCGTTTGCTAACTTCAGTTAGCTCCGCTTAATTTAGACTTGTTAATTGACTTTTATTTAGAGAACTGTTTATTATTTCCTCCCTCTTGAGAACCCTGCCTTCCGGAGAGGGGTGTACCTGGATCACTGGGTTTTAAACATTACCTCACATGCCATGAGGCCATCCCAGTCAGTAACAGACACTCTAAGTGTATTCACCGTAACTTCTGTTTTGCCCTCAAACCGAAGGCAAGAAAGAACTGAGAAATCAAACTGTGACTGTAAATGATGGAGCACTCCCTACCACCAACTTTGGAGCCAGGTCAGAAGAACCCCTTTTTACATCAGTCTACGGAGGGTTTCTAGTGCACCTTCAACTTCGGCCCAGCACTCTCCTAGAAAGGAGAAGGCTTCAGAGACTTCTTCTAAAGGTCCAAAGAAGACAAGCTCTAACTCCCCTTTCAAAAAGTCCACCCCGAAAAGACCTTGCTCTCTGAGCTGGTCAATGGCCTCAGAAGCCCTTACCTTGAAGCATTTTACCACAGAGGCTAAAAATTTCTCTGGCACTGATGGGGCAGAGATCTCATAGCTCTAAGAACGAACATGGCTCTGAAAAGGTATTGATGCTGTCTGGAAGAGATGGTCAGAGTAAGCATAGTAGAGCGGTACCATCAGGCATAACTACTCTTCTGACATCTCCTCTAACAGGTTCCTGGGTATAATGTGTGATCAAGCCCCTATCTACTTCAACCTGTTGCTGGTCAGGGTGGTCAGAAATTCCTGCCTTCATTTTATGCCTCTCATCAAAGACATGTCTATAAGAGTCATGACAGACAATGTGGCCTGGCTGTTTTCCATCAACTAATGGGGGTGGGGGGACAAAATCCCTTTCTCCCTGCACCAAAGCAATAAAGTTATGGAACTGGTATGTAAAGCATCACATAAGAATTTAGAAAAGTATCTCTATGGCAGGCAAAACATCACAGTTGATGCTCTCAGCAGCTGTTTTTCCCAAGAATATAAATGGAAGTTGGACTCTCAGATTCTTATTGACATATTTTGTTCACAGAAGTGGACCTCTTTGCCACAGCTTCAAACAGAAAAAGCCACATGTTGTGTTCAAGGGAGGGCTTAGGCCACAATTCATTGGGGGAATACCTTCCTCCTTCCCATGGATGAAGAATCTGTTTTATGCATTTCCCCTAGTGCCTCTTATTCTCAACGTTGTGAATGAGATCAGACAGGACAAAGCTAAAGTTATCCTAATTGCCCCAACATGGTTGAGGCAGATATGGTCTTCTCACTTGCTTCACCTACCTCTCTGTCCAGCAATAAATCTTCCAATCATTCTTCAACCCGTCTCATAGGACACCAGTCAACTGCTGCATCCCAATCTGAGAACTCTCTCCCGCATGACATAGTTCTGCAATAGTTAATTGGATTAGAGTCAGCCTGTTCTGCCGAGATACAGCAGATATTACTAGATAATAAGAAAGAGGCTACCAGAAAAACTTACCTTCAAAATGGAAAAGATTTCATCATTGATGTGACCTCTAGAAAGTTGTTCTGCTCCTCTTCTGCTGGTTCTGGAGAACCTGTTCTTTTAAAGAAAACAGGGCTGTCAATTAGTTCTCTCAAGGTTCATTTAGCCGCTTTACAGCTTTTCATTCCACAATTGAGACGTTCTTTCTGTTTGTTCAGCCTACAACTTTAAGATTCATGAAAGGACTGGGAAACATTTTTCCACAGATGAAAGCCCCTAATCTGGTTTGGAACCTCAATTTGGTTCTTAGAAATCTCATGAAACCTTCTTTTGAACCAATGACAACCTGCTCATTATTAAACTTATTTATTAAGACAGCCTTTTTAGTGGCTATTACATCAGCCCAAAGAGTGGATGAAATTGGGGCCTTAATGGCAGACCTTCCTGTTACAGTATGCTACAAGGATAAGATTTCCTTATAACCACATCCCAGAATCCTTCCTGAAGTATCGAATGTTTTTCCTCTGAATCAGACTATTTATCTACTAGTTTTCTTTCTGAAACTACTTAATTCCATTTTGGAGACTGCTTTCCACACTCTAGATGTCCAGAGGGCACTGGCTCTATACCTAGATAGGACTAAATTATTTAGGAAATCTCCTAGACTGTTTGCTTCATTTGCGGACAGATCTAAAAGATCTGGTGTTTCTATCCAGAAACTGCCAGAATGGATCTCCAGATGTACTATCATTTGTTATGGTACTGCCAGCATTTCATCTCCTCCAGGTGTGTCAGCTCATTCTATGAGATCACAGTCTACATCTATGGTCCTACTTTAAAATGTCCCCATATCTGAGATCTGCAGAGCTGCTACATGGTCCTCCACATATACCTTCTCCAGACACAACACCCTAATCGATGCATCTAAATTAAATGTGTCAATTGGCAATGCAGTTCTTTCCTCAGGTATGGACTAGATTCCAAAGCTCCATCTAGGGATTGTGCTTGGGAGTCAACTGAAGTGGAACACCCATAGGGACGCTACTGGAAGAAGAAGAAGAAGTTACTCATGTTGTGCAATAACTGTGGTTCTTTGAGATTTGTGTCGCCATGAGTGCTCCACTACCCGCCCTCCTTCCCCTTTGCTTCGGAGCTTCTTGTGATACTCAGCAGTGGAGAAAGAATTGAAGGCAATTCACGCATGCAGCCCTATATATCCCTGGTGGGGTCATGAGGATGCATAGGACACAGACACAGGCAGAACGGACTCTGGTAATGAAAATCTGATCAAAGGCACATGGGGAACATGTACATGTGAAATGGAGCAGCCATAGGGACACACATCTTGAAGAACCACAATTACTGCATAGGGTGAATAACCTCTTCTTAATGAAATAAGTGAAATTGATATTTTGCCTCCAAAAGGAGAAAGAATTTGTTGAGTTTTGATTGTTTGTTTTGCATAATCAGTTTCAATATAAATGTTTGTTTTAATTTCTTGCTCTTTCTTGTATTTTGATCAATAAACTTTCAACTTTAGAATTTAATTCTTTGGGGTATTTGCCAAGAAATTGAATAAACCAGGACCTCTGTAGGGAAAAAACCCATACTGAAATATAGCTATTTTAATGTTGTACAGTAAAAGAGTTTTTAAACATCTTTAACTCTTTTGGCCCTTGAGATCAATACCGCACCACTCAAGTTTGTCCTGGCCAAAAAGTGGTCAGGCCAAGGCCTACATGCCTATGATCTTGACAACTGTACCATAGTATCAAGACTAAGTATTATTGGTCTATACCAAAAGAATGAGGCTTCTATTCAGAAAGCCCTCCAGCACATGCTTAAATCCCATTGTCTTCAATGGGACTTAGATTCATAGATTTTAAGGACAGAAGGGACCATTATGATCATCTACTCTGACCTCCTGCATAACACAGGCCATAAAATTTCACCAAATGATTCCTGCCTCAAGTCCATTACTTCTGGACCTAGAGTATCTATTTTAGAAAGACAACCAATCTTGATTTAAAGACTTCAAGTGACAGAGAATCCATCACATCACTAGGTAATATGTTTCAGTGATGAATTACCACCTGTTAAAATTTGCACCTTATATTTAGTCAGAATTTATCTAGCTTCAGCTTCCAGACATCGGATCTTGTTATGCCTTTGGCTGCTAGATTACAGAGCCTTGTACTATCAGAAACCTTCAGCACACATAAGTTATTTAAAGACTGTGATCAAGTCACATATTAACCTTCTCTTGGATAAATTAAATAGATTGAGCTATTTACACTTACAGTTAAGCACAGGCTTCAGCGTTAGGCTTCAGTGCTTTCCTGCGTAATGATGCTTTCCTGAATTGAGGTCTGAGTGGATACCAATAGTACAGATACTATAGACAAATGTTATCAGCCATCATGCACACAGGTTCCATAGTGAGTAGTACAATATAAATAAAACTTTCATCTTGATCACCATTACAGATGGCTATCTATACATTTTCATAAGTATCAAATTCAATGAGAATGTTAAAAAAAAAGGAAGGAGGAGTTTATTCTAGAAAATGTGAATCAATAGACCTCAAGATGATGTAATTATGATATATGTATGTCCCAATCCACCAATCAGAACCAAGGCTTCATTCTAGGATTTTTACAAATACAGTGGTCTACATGGTCTCTGCCCACAAAGAGCTTAAAATCTAGGAGCGCAGAGCAATACAAAAAATATTTAGTTCAATATTGGGCCGAATGTTAGCCAAAAACTCCTCAGCCACCTGTCTCACCGTAGTCATTCAAGGAGGTATCATGGCAGAAGTTAGCTTGACATATACTGTATGTTAGGAAGAAATAAATTGCATGTGGAGAAAAGGAGAGTACACTGTGGCAGAGGATGAGAGGAAATGACAGTATGACAATAATAACCTTCCTTCGGTTTGCATCTATAATCCCGCCCTTTGCCAAAACCACTCTCATCTTTCAGGGATCAATTCATCCATGCAAGCAGACCCCTTGCATGTCTGCAAAGTCCCATTGACTTTAACAAGGTTTCTCGCAGGTGCAGAGACAGGGATTGTCTTTGGGTTATTTGTGTGCATAGAGCATAGTACAGTGGGGCCCTAAAGCTTGCTTGGGTCTTTAGGCACTACTGCAATAGAAATAAAAATAATAGAGTAATGGGTGATGACAGAGAAAAGAGGTATTTTCAGTCATTTAAGACAACAGTAAGGAAAAAAAAGGAGAGCAATCTGGGACTTGGGACTATGAAAAGGGATGGGGTGCTGTACCTATGTATGGTACAAAGGGGGCCCAAAGAAACCTTTCAAAGTTACATTGTGAATCCTGATTCCCTACAATGTGGATTTAGTACACGTCCGTATCTTCTCACAAATTTCCCCATTATTTCTGTGATTTGTGATATGGTTAATATTCTCCCTTTGTACTGTTCCAACACTTGATCTAACAACCTACACTTACTGTTTGCTTCATATGCCCTCTCATCATTGTGTGACCTAATTGCTGAGAAGACTGCGTACTCCTTGTTAACCCAAGCAAAGGCTGCACCAGTATATAAGACACCTGATTATGTAACAGTCATGTGGCTCTGTAATTTGATAGCTCAGCTGTGCACTAGGTGGCTAATTGTGCTCATGGAGACTCAGCGATAGTGTTGGTACAGTATTATTGTTATTACCCTAGGGTACACGTTGTTATTTAGCAAGGTGAGCACAGTGTGCAATCAGAAACACAGCATGCTAATGCACATTTGTTCTCACAATAAGTCACTGTGAAAAAAAGAACATTATGAATCTTTTGAGCGATTCAGAGTGTGCTCCCTCCATCTCTCCTGTTGAAGTTGTTCCACGGTGGATAAATAATGAAAGAATGATTGGAGCAGGGGGACTGGACACAGAGTCTCACAAACCACTGGATTATGAAGTCATTCTCACACTCTCTCTGTCTCTCTCTCTCTCTGGCCCAATGGCTATTAAGTATTGATCCACAGCGGAATCAGGCATGTAGTTAAGGAAGGGCATGAGGGGGCACTGCCCCTCCTGAAAATTTCTTCCCTCCCCATCCCCAATAGAAAAAAAAGGTTTGTTCCAGGTTTTATTCCCTAGCTTCTTAGTCTGAGTTTCCTCAGATGATTGATTGTAGAGTTAAGGCCACAGAGCAGTAGCCACAATTCTGGTATCCAGCAGAGGCCAAAGAGGGCATGTTCTTGACTGAGTTTCAGCCAAATGAAGTGTGCCAACTGCATTGCATTGCTGCTATAATAAAATATAGTAGCCCTGGTAAGAAAGTGTCTGAAGAGAGGGCCTCTGCAGGGAGGCTGACCAAGTATACTCGGTTGCAAGGTGAGGACACAGTGGTTCTATGATGGAGTTTTTGTAACCAGACACTGCCTACCTGTTTGGAGGGGAAAGCAGAGAGAGCTCCTTTCGAGCTCAGAGAGAGGAGAAAGCTCCTTTTAGTGCATAAGAGAACGTGGTTGGGCTGACTAGAGCTGAGCCCCCGCTGGTTTAGGGGGAGTGAGGGCAGAGCCTAAGGGCAGAGCATGGGTGGGGCTACAGCCTGGGTTAGGGGATGCTTAACCTCCATTGGCCTGTTATACCCACTACCCATGGCTAAAAGTTATAATGTTGGCACCACCCTCCTCCGATTGTATTTTGAAATGGACCCGATCTCATAGGCAGCTTCTGAGTACACCTACTTGATCAGGTCCCACATGTGACTTAGGTGGCCGAAAGCCTATTTCCCCCCAGTTTGTGACTCGCTCTGGGGTGTAAGCTGTATAGTCAAGTAGATAGCCAAGTGAATTTAGGCACTTACAGGGTTCAGCAGGTGTTTTGTGGATCGCAACACTCCCAAAATTGGAATTTAGGCGGCAGACACAGGAATTTAAACATCCAACTCCTCTTGTTCATCCAGGCCTTCCCTCTTTGTTTTCAATACAGAGCATGGACTACTTGAGTTAGATCTGAGCATTACCTCCCTTTACCCCCTCCTTTAGTTCAGCTGCTCCTGTTCAGTGACTCTTCATATGAGTTTGACTATAACTAATCTATACCAGAGCTGGATTACCTGTGAATCACCATACAGAGAATAGAGAGTGCTTAATCCATAGAATCCCCTTAACAATTGCCCAGATACATTTTCTCTAGCTAGCCCTTATGAAAGCCCTTGAGTAAGACTCTCAGTGATTAACCGTTCCAATGGAGAAGTTCATATCAAGTACTTACATATCAATAATCCATAACATGCATTTTGTTATCACCTCTGCCATAAACACTATTTATGTAAAATGACTCTTGAACTACACATCAGCACACAACCAAAGTCTGCCTTGGTATTGAATACATTATTATCTACTATGTAAATCCTCTTGTTTTAATACATCCATGTTTTTAGAGTTTTAGGATTTTTTATCATATTGTCTCACCTTTGAGTACAGTGCTTATCTTGGGCTTTGTGAGTTATGAATGTTGATGTGTAATGCATAATCAGGGCCCTCTGGATGAATAATGTGACAAAGGTCCATGAATATAATTAACCTGCATGAAAAAGGCAAAGAACCAAGGAATAGGAAAGTATAAAACATAGCACCAGTCATTTAGTAGCAGACTTTACAGTGAAGAAGAATATTTGAAACCAGCATTTTAATCCTGATTTGAAAATGAATGAAATTAAATAGGTGATTCACTTAATCTGGTTCATGTTTCTAAATTCTGTGACATGTGTATAGTCTTGGACTGCTATATTAATCCTGTTCCCTTCTTATATCACATAGACAGAATGCCTTTTCTGATATTTTTACACATACTCAGATATAAGAAAGCTACTTGTACAGCACATGCAATATACATTCTGAAGACCTATCTATGAAATTTCATAATCTAAATTATATAGGTAGATTTCTATGTTTTCGATGTTAAAACCTATTGTTTGTATTATTTGTTTCCCTTCTATGTCACTAATAATTCAGGATTGTCATTCTTTTGAAATATAAAGCAATCATTCTTTAACAAGTAGACTTATCCACTATTAAAGCAGTTCATTTGACATTTCTCTACTTTGAGATTCAGTAATACATTATAAAAGTTGCCAACTCAAGCACTCAAAAGTTAGGAAATGCCAGAATTAAGGTTGCCTGTGAAACCTTAATTCGCCTCCCCCCCTTGTAAGTATGCATTCTGATATTGTACTTAATAATATCATTGTTTGCAATGTTGTCGTAGCTGTGTTGGTCCTGGCTAGAAAAACAGATGCAAAACCCATAAACATAGCTCCACTTCTACCATGATCAATACTTCCCAGAACACACCTTTCTAGATCCAGGGGTCCTACACATGTCTATCACAAGATGTGGTGTACCTCATCCACTGCACCAAATGTCCCAACAACTATGTGGCTGAAAACAGACATTCACTATGCTCTCGAATGAACTCACACAGCAAAATGATAAATGACAAAAACACCCTATCACCCCTGGGCAAACATTTTCACAAAGAGCTCACTCCATATCTGACCCCTCAGTCCTTGTCCCTAAAGGAAACCTGTGCAACACCTTCAAACAGACAAGCCTAGGAGCTTAAATTTATAATTCTGCTGTATACAAAAAAATATGGACTTAAGAGGCACTGGGTAGCTGAATCCTGATGGAAGGTACAGAGTGAAGAGTTGCAGTAGTCAGGGTCAGAAGAGATAGAAGCATGAATGAGGATTTCAGCAGAGTTGGATCTAAGGCATTGGCATATTTGGTCAATGTTGAGTAACCAGGAGCTTTGCACTCAACTCTGCACATGTGCAGAAACCCAAATCTATCTTTTTATCTATTTAAGGTTTTTTTATAGCTCCTATCACTACAGCATCTAATTGCAACAAATCCCTCCCTTGTCCCTACTGCAGCTTTTCATTTCTCTGAACCTAAAAAAATAAACTGCTGTGGTATAATAAAGAGTGGGTTACAGTTTCAGAGCTGTAAATAGGCCTTGCTGTACTTGGGCAATGGTGCAAAGAGGATAGTAAACTGATTTGCAGAAAAAGGAGATGTGGGAAGGGGAAGAAAGAAAATGGTCAAGGAGGATGCCAAGCCTACAACAAGGTCAAGGTCTCATCAAGAGGAGGCCAATGGAAGGTGAGATTAATGAAAAGGAAGTACACAAATTGTCTTTGAGGCTATTTATCTTACTCAACAGAAGTCTTTGGGGTATTTCACTAGGGTATTTCACTGTAAGAGCTGATAAAAGGCTATAAATTTAGATGGTAATCACAGGCAGAAATTGAACAGAGAGGAGTCATTAAAACCTTGTACAGTTGAAAGTCATAAACCAGATCTGAAGGATGAGACTTGAAACTTGTGAGATACTATAATGAAGGGGTCAAGTATCAGGGGGTAGCCATGTTAGTCTGTATCTACAAAAACAACAAGGAGTCTGGTGGCACCTTAAAGACTAACAGATTTATTTGGGCATAAGCTTTCGTGAGTAAAAAAAGGAGCTTTCTCCTCACTCTATGCATCCGAAGAAGTGAGGTTTTTACTCACGAAAGCTTATGGCCAAATAAATCTGTTAGTCTTTAAGGTGCCACCAGACTCCTTGTTGTTTTTATAATGAAGGGGGTTTTATGCAAATGAAGATACACAGAAGACCAGACTTTTAAAAGATCTCCACACACAGTAGTTCCCATTTAGGCACCTAAATAAGTTGCCAGTTTTACAGAAGTGCTCAGCACTGACCTGCTCCACTTGTTTCAAACAAGTCTACTGGATTCTTTGCACTTTTGAAAATCTGGCCAGTTCATTTAGGTGCTTATCTGAGAGCTGAGCTCTATTGAAATTCCGGCTCCATTTGTGAGTGCTCTGAGCACTTTTGAAAATGTGAGCCCGAAAAAAAGGGGGGGGGGGCATTTTGAGAGGTAGGAGCAGAACAGTTAGACCTGCATTTAAAATCCAACCAGTTAATTTAATCAAACATTTCCAACATCACAAAAATGGGCAATTAAATAATAAGGATATTTCCCTAATACTCTTGGTGATAGTTGCCTCATTATTTATTGCCACTATATAACTGCAAAATATTGCTATTACAACTATTTAAAGAATATTAGGAAACTCTCTTAGTTTTCCCTCTCCATTCTATGTGGTTAAAAACTCAATGGTTGTTTTTTGCAGCTTCTTGGAAATGATAGAGAAGAAGAAATATTCACTGAGAACTTATTTTTCACAGTGTTTAATAGAACGATATATCTATTTGCTTCTATCTCTCAGAATACATTTTTATGTGTTTGGCTGTTATGCATGAAAAAATGCTATAACTTCAGACCAGAAAATAGTAAACTTATCTTATGATGCTTTGTGTTATGTAATTGACCCTATCACAAAAGCACTTTTTTTCAGAAATAGACGAACGATTTAACTTTTTAATTAAACTTGAAAAGCCTTTAATTACATGCCTAAATTGCAAAGCACCCTTTCAGTTTAAATTGTCTTTAGATTGCTGGATGTGTATTTTCCTGTTGCATCTTTACTGACCTGGAAAGCAACAAAGAGCAATAAATCACGTTCTCACATCTTAATTGGTACCATTAACACTTCTTTCATTATCTAGCCAGACAAATAATGAGAGTACAACTGCTAAAGGTAAAACAGAAACTATCTGATGTTGGTGCCTAAACCCAGTTCTGCCTTTCTTGATCTACCAAACTAGCTGGATAAATCTACTTCCTTGTTTCTCTCCATATTGACATATTGTACTTCAAATCTTCTCCCAAGAGAAGCAGTATGGTGCAGTGGATAAGGCACTGGACTGGGTTCTGAACTTCTGGCTGATCTTCCACAAGGAGCTTCCCTTCTCTTTGCCTCTGTTTTCCCTGCTGCCCTTTGTCTGACTTGTCCACATAGATGCCCCATGCCACAAAGAACACACAATCTCTTACTATGCATTTGTACAGTTCCTAGAACAATAGGGCTCTAATCACAGGTGGATCCTCTAGGCACCACTGTGATACAAATACATAATAATTAGAGCTGTCAAGCGATTAAAACAATTAACTGTGATTAATCACACAATAAAAAATTAATTGTGATTAATCACACAATAAAAAATTAATTGTGATTAATCACACAATTAATTGTGCAGTTAAACAATAATAGAATACCATTTATTTAAATATTTATGGATATTTACTAAATTTATATAAATATATTGATTTCAATTACAACACAGAATACAAAGTGTACATTGCTCACTTTATATTTATTTTTATTACAAAGTTTTGCACTGTAAAAAACAAAAGAAATATAATTTTTCAATTCCCCCATTACAAGTACTGTAGTGCAATCTCTTTATCATATAAATTGAATTTACAAATGTAGAATTATGAAAAAAACCTGCATTAAAAATAAAACAATGTAAAACTTTAGAGCCTTCAAGTCCACTCAGTCCTACTTCTTGTTCAGCCAATCGCTCAGACAAACAAGTTTGTTTACATTTGCAGGAGATAATGCTGCCCACTTCTTGTTCATAATGTCACCCGAAAGTGAGAGCAGGCGTTCGCATGTCACTGTTGTAGCCAGCATCAAAAGATATTTATGTTCCAAATGCCCTAAAGATTCATATGTCCCTTCATGCTTCAACCACCATTCCAGAGGACATGCATCTATGCTACTCATGGGTTCTGCTCGATAATGAGCCAAAGCAGTGTGGACTGTTGCATGTTTATTTTCATCATCTGATTCAGATGCCACCAGCAGAAGGTTGATTTTCTTTTTTGGTGGTTCGAGTTTGGTAGTTTCGACATTGGAGTGTTGCTCTTTTAAGACTTCTGAAAGCATGCTCCACACCTCATCCCTCTCAGATTTTGGAAGGCACTTCAGATTCTTAAACGTTTGGTCAAGTGCTGTAGCTATCTTTAGAAATCTCACATTGGTACCTTCTCTGAGTTTTGTCAAATCTACAGTGAAAGTGTTCTTAAAATGAACATGTGCTGGTCATCATCTGAGGCTGCTATAACATGAAATATATTGCAGAATGCAGGTAAAACAGAGCAGGAGACATACAATTCTCCCCCAATGAGTTCAGTCACAAATTTAATTAACACTTTTTTTTCTTATCGAGCACCATCAGCATGGAAGCATGGCCTCTGGAATGGTGGCCAAAGCATGAAGGGGCATGAATGTTTAGCATATCTCGCACATAAATACCTTGCAATGCTAGTTACAAAAGTGCCATGCAATGTCTGTTCTCACTTTCAGGTGACATTGTAAAGAAGAAGCAGGCAGCATTATGTCCCATAAATGTAAAAAAACCTTGTTTGGCTTTGCGATTGGCTGAACAAGAAGTAAGACTGAGTGGAATTGTAGGGTCTAAAATTGTATATTGTTTTGTTTTTTAGTGCAGTTATAGAACAAATAAAATCTACATTTGTAAGTTGCACTTTCACGATACAGAGATTGCATACAGTACTTGTATGAGGTGAATTGAAAAATATTTCTTTTATCATTTTTAGAGTGCAAATATTTGTAATCAAAAATAATGATATAAAGTGAGCACTGTACACTTTGTATTCTGTGTTGTAATTATGAGAGGGAAAGCCGTGTTAGTCTGAATCTGTAAAAAGCAACAGAGGGGCCTGTGGCACCTTTAAGACTAACACCAGTATTGCAGAACTGGGCATTCACCCATGAAAGCTTATGCTGCAATACTTCTGTTAGTCTTAAAGGTGCCACAGGGCCCTCTGTTGTGTTGTAATTGAAATCAATATATTTTAAAATGTAGAAAAACATCCAAAAATATTTAATACATTTCAAATTGTTATTCTGTTGCTTAACAGAGAGATTAAAACTGAAATTAATCGTGATTAATTTTTTTATTCGTGATTTTTTGAGTTAATCACATGAGTTAACTGCGATTAATCAGTAGCCTTATTAATAATATAACACTTGACCAAAGGGGGGTATTTTTTGGTTATTTGGGGGATTATCTTAGAATGTTTTCAGCTTTCTTAAAGTCATACTAATAAATACAAAAAGGCCTTACATGAGATAAAAAAGAAAGAAGCGGAAAGAGGGGGGACCATCTTTAGTATGGGCAAGCCGCAGTGGAGGACATCTCTGAAGGGCCCAGTTTTCAGAATGCAGCCTCCAAGTAGTATATGCAACTTTGCTTGTGGAATTGCTTGCATGTACATCTTGTGTACTATCACCTGTGGAGACAAATGATTGAATTTACTGCCACAAAATCCACTAGCATATACAAATCAAACACAAATGCCCACTCTGACACATCAGGATGGGACTTGCATGGAATCAGTAGGGGAAGAGCCACCCCAGGACCCTTAAATGTGATTCTGCCTGCCTTGCTCCTTAGTCACATACCCAATTATGGGAGTTTGCCAACTGAAAGGCTATCAGCCATATTAGTGGTCCTCTCCTACCTTGGCAATAGGGTATAATTGTTTTTATTCCAGAAACCACAAGCTAAAATTTCACCATTTTTCTTCTTAGTACTATTGTATTTTATTAATTATGACTATTATTATCATTGCTCACCTAGTGGTTGGTTGTGGTTTCTTTGGTGCTACTGATAGAATGCCCAGCCTCTATAATGTTAAGATTTTTGCAATGTTCCCGGGGGACAGATCCTGCTCATCAGTAATAAAACATCCACTGACTTCAGGTGTGCAATAGCAAAAACTTCAATGTTTTTCAAACTACACTGGCTCTCCCTTCTGTGGAGGAAGGGATTTTCTCCGGCTGAGCATTGACAAGGGCAGATGGATTTTTACACCTTTCTATAGCATTTTGTCTCTAGATTGCAGTAAAATTGCAGAGGTTTCACTTGAGGACAGTCAAGCTACAAGCTAGTTACGTTTTACTCTGTGCGTAATTTTATCACAACTTTGTTTGGCAGGACTCTGAAGCCATAGCAGTGCATTAGCAGAGGCCTTTCACTTTTCCAGTCCTAAGCATAGGTCTGTGAGTGAGGAAGGCTGGAATCAGTAGTGAGGATTACAAATGAGCTTCAACATCCAGCAGAAATGGGACCTCCTGTCTTCAGCGCCCAAATTCTTCACAAGAGGAAAGGGCAGAATATGATATTTTTGTTCTCAGGGTAAATCCCAAAGCTTGGGTAATGGTAAGAGGTTATGAGAGGTCTCCCCACTATGGATGATAGCCTTTATGGCATCTGAGAATTGTGCATTACCACATTGGATAGGCTTGCTGCTGGGTGATATCAGCGGGAATGTTAACAGCTACATCTTCATTGAATGAACTTCATTCAATGAAGTTTTCAGCCATCAATTGAAGCCATAACCATCTGTGTGTGTTTTATTCCTGCTCTAGTAGTATCAACCACAATGTACATCTTATCTCCAGAAAGGATTTTGGCATCTTAAGGTGTCATTTTATTCTTCTTCCTAGCAAGAAATGCACAGAAGGACTAGAAAAAGATTAGCATGGATGAAGAATAGGTGTGAAAGAAAATCAAAGATAAAGAAAGTGTCCACTAGAGATACAAAGCACCAGGCATAGAGGAGAATGGGAAGGCTTACAGTGAAAAATGAAGACAGTGTGTCAGAAATTTAAGAACTGTTAAAGTACTGGGTGTAATGACAATTCCACAAAAGGTGCAAACAATTACTAAGAGTTAAACATCATTTCAAATAAATGAGAAGTGTTCAAAAGAAGAGTCAGTACTAAAACATCAGAGTAATTAGCTGACAGAAGTGATAAAACCTAGGAACAAAAATTAAATTAATCCTTCTCAGTGATAACAAGGGAGGCTAGAGAACCATCAACAGAAATACATGTTCCAAGGAAGTAAAAAGAAACACCAAAAAAGGTCAGTCATGCCAGAATAGATGACAAAGGAATCAGAGGTACTGAAAAGACACAGTGATGCAAGTGGCTGTGCATAAACCACTTCTTCTTACAGCTAATAATCCACTCTGCCACCTGCCAATCACATATCATTTATATTTAATTGCTCTTTTACTTTATATTTTTTGCACTAATGCTAACTTTCTTTTCCATTTGTCATCAATCCCTTGCTGAAGATTTTTTATCAGCTACAATTCTAACTGTATTGGATATTACTCCAGATTTTACTGAGCATGTATCCCAGAGTTGAAAAGGTAACAGCAAAGGAAGGAGGGGAGACTTTAGCAAAGTGAACAGGAGTACTTGTGGCACCTTAAAGACTAACAAATTTATTTGAGCATAAGCTTTCATGGGCTATATCCCACTTCTTCGGAGGCATAGAATGGAACATATATTGAGGAGATATATATACGCACTGTAGTGAGTCGGTGTGGCTCCCCTCCTGCCCAGAAGAGGGAGCCCACGTGCAGACCCCAGAGTGGGTGGGACCACCACCGCCTGTCCCCGCCCCCGGAAGTCAAGGGGCGGGACAGGAAGTATAAAGGCCGGCCGCCAGAGCTCAGTCAGCGGCCAGCCACCACAGGGAGCAAACGTGCGGCCGGGAGCTCCCGGCCAGGAGACCGTCGAAGACCGAGGCCTGGACCCTAGCTGGCCTGAGCTACCCTGGGCCCGCTACGAGGAGGAGCCGCCGGAGCCCGTTCACGCCCGACACTGGGAGAATCCCTGGGAACCCCATCCCACCAACCCGGAGGGCGAGACTGCACCCGAACCCCTTCGCCCCTGCTGTTACGCAGAGGAGCCGCCCGAGGACCGTTGGCCTGACTTCCCGGCAGAGCTACCGGACCTGCCACCGAGCCCTGGCCGAGAGGAGCCCATGCAGATGGACTGGCCTGAGCCCGGCGCGACGAACGAGGTAGGCTCTGAGGGGGATCACGGAAGTGGCCCGGGGGTAGCCGACCCCGGTCCAGCTGCAACTGAATGTGAGCCAATGTCAGTGTGTTGCGGTCTGGATACCCCACTGACCAGCAGCGGCAGTAACTGCTGCTAGGGCCCCGGGCTGCAACACAGTGGAGTGGGTGGGTCTGCGTTCCCCCCTGCCACCCCCGCTCACGGGTGGCAGGCATCCCCCTCACCCAACACTCGGCTACAGAAAGCCTAGGCATGCCTTGCCTGGGCTCTGAACTATTTGCTCGCTCAGCCCCTGTAAACGAGGGCCTGAGTTTACCTGTGTTTGCCCCGCCCTGATCCAGGGCCTGGGCTTTGAACTATTTGCTCGCTCAGCTCCCTGCAAACAAGGGCCTGAACTTAACTGTGTTTGCCCCGCCCTGATCTAGGGCCTGGGCTCTGAACTGTTTGCTCGCTCAACCGCTACAGTCAAGGGCCTGAGCTTTACTGTGTTTGCTCCGCCCCTGCAGTCAAGGGCCTGAGCTTTAACTGTGGTCGCTCCGGCCCTGCACCAAAGAGCCGGAGCTTCGGGACTAACTGACTGCTTGTTCCCACAGTAGTGAGTCGGTGTGGCTCCCCTCCTGCTGGGAGGGTCGAGCCCCGGCTAGGACCTATTACACGCACACATACAGAGAGCATGAACAGGTGGGAGTTGTCCTACCAACTCTGAGAGGCCAATTAAGTAAGAGGAAATAAACTTTTGAAGTGATAATCAAGATAGCCCAGTACAGACAGGTTGATAAGATGTGTGAGAGTACTTACATGGGGAGATATATTCAATGTTTGTAATGGCTCAGCCATTCCCAGTCTTTATTCAAACCTAAATTGATTGTGTCTAATTTGCATATCAATTCGAGTTCAGCAGTTTCTCATTGAAGTCTGTTTTTGAAGCTTTTCTGTTGTAAAATAGCCACCAGCAGGTCTGTCATTGAATGACCAGACAGGTTAAAGTGTTCTCCCACTGGTTTTTGAGTATTATGATTCCTGATGTCAGATTTGTGTCCATTAATTCTTTTGCGTAGAGACTGTCCGGTTTGGCCAATGTACATGGCAGAGGGGCATTGCTGGCACATGATGGCATATATCACATTGGTAGATGTGCAGGTGAACGAGCCCCTGATGGTATGGCTGATGTGATTAGATCCTATGATGATGTCACTTGAATAGATATGTGGACAGAGTTGGCATCGGGCTTTGTTGCAAGGATAGGTTCCTGGGTCAGTGTTTTTGTTCAGTGATTGTGGTTGCTGGTGAGTATTTGCTTCAGGTTGGGGGGTTGTCTGTAAGCGAGGACAGGTCTGTCTCCCAAGATCTGTGAGAGTGCGGGATCATTTTTCAGGATAGGTTGTAGATCTTTGATAATGTGCTGGAGAGGTTTTAGTTGGGGGCTGACAGCTAGTGGTATTCTGTTATTTTCTTTGTTGGGCTTGACTTGTAGGAGGTGACTTCTGGGTACTCATCTGGCTCTGTCAATCTGTTTTTTTCACTTCAGCAGGTGGGTATTGTAGTTTTAAGAATGCTTGATAGAGATCTTGTAGGTGCTTGTCTCTGTCTGAGGGATTGGAGCAAATGCGGTTGTATCTTAGAGCTTGGCTGTAGACAATGGATCTTGTGGTGTGTCCTGGATGGAAGCTAGAGGCATGTAGGTAAGTATAGCGGTCAGTAGGTTTCCAGTATAGGGGAGACAAACCTGTCCTTGCTTACAGTCTGGTTCTGTTCAATATCTTCATCAGTGATTTATATCAGGGGTCGGCAACCTCTGGCACGCGGCTCACCAGGGTAAGCACCCTGGCGGGCTGGGACAGTTTGTTTACCTGCCGCGTCCGCAGGTTCGGCCGATCATAGCTCCCACTGGCTGCGGTTCGCTGCTCCAGGCCAATGGGGGAGGCGGGAAGCTGCAGACAGCACATCCCGCAGCCCCCGTTGGCCTGGAGAGGCGAACCGCAGCCAGTGGGAACCGCGATTGGCCGAACCTGTGGACGCGACAGGTAAACAAGCTGGCCCGGCCTGCCAGGGTACTTACACTGACGAGCCGCATGCCAGAGGTTGCTGACCCCTGATTTAGATAATGGCATAGAGAGTTCACTCATAAAGTTTGCAGATGATACCAAGCTGGGAGGGGTTGAAAGTAATTTAGAGAATAGGATTAAAACTCAAAATGATCTGGAGAAATGGTTTGAAGTAAACAGGATGAAATTCAGTAAGGACAAATGCAAAGTACTCCACTTAGGAAGGAACAATCAGTTGCAGACATACAAAATGGGAAATAACTGCCTAGGAAGGAGTACTGTAGAAAGGGATCTGGAGATCATAGTGGATCACAACCTAAATATGAGTTAACAGTGTAACACTATTGCAAAAAAAGCAAAAATCCTTCTGGGATGTATTAGCAAGAAGGTTGTAAGCAAGAAACAAAAAGTAATTTTTCTGCTCTACTCCACGCTAATCAGGCCTCAGCTGGAGCACTGTGTCCAGTTCTGGGTACCACATTTCAGGAAAGATGTGGACAAACTGGAGAAAGTCCAGAGAAGAGCAACAAAAATGATTAAAGGTCCTGAAAACATGACTTATGAGGGAAGATTGAAAAAATGGGTTTGTTTAATCTAGAAAAGAGAAGACAGAGGGGACATGATAACAATTTTCAAGTAAATAAAAGGTTGTTATAAGGAGGAGGGAGAAAAATTGTTCTTGTTAACCTCTGAGGATAGAACAAGAAGCAATGGACTTAAATTGGAGTGAGGGCAGCTTAGGTTGGACATTAGTAAAAGCTTCCTAACTGTCAGGGTGGTTAAACACTGGAATAAATTGCCAAGGGAGGTTGTGGAATCTCCAACATGGGAGATTTTTAAGAGCAGGTTGGACAAACACCTGTCAGGGATGGTCTAGATAATACCAGGTCCTGCCCTGAGTGCAGAGGACTAGACTAGAAGACTTCTCAATGTCGTTTCCAGTCCTATGATTCTATCATTCTATGATTCTATGTTCTGTAAAACTACAGACCTGTAAATTTTATTCAGTAGTGGGGACATAATTAAAACACAACCACTTTTTCAACAGCAGGAATGTTGGTATACGTACCTGTCACAATGTAACTCAGAGGGGATGTGGTCATTTTGTTTTTTGGATACAGTACCTATACCTGTAGGAGATTCTCTGCTTGCTTCAGGGACACCTGTAGGCAGATGCCATTCTCTGTTGAAAAATGGTAGAGAGGGAATCACTGCATTTACTCTCTTGCTCTCATTCTTTTATGTAGATTTTTATTTGCTCTTTCTAGTTCTTTTTTCCCCTTAGTCTGAAATGTCATCAAAACAGAAAAAGTCCTCAGGTCCTTACTCAGTGGGAGCCTAATCCAAAATGCATTGAAATCAATGGGAGTCTTTCCATTAACTTCAATGGGTGTTGGATTGGGCCCTGGGAGTTTTTCCTGAGTAAGAACCGAACAAAAAACTGATTGAGGACCTTGGAAATTGACGTTGTATTACTACAGCTATTAACAGTGTATATTGCATGCCACATTACTAAATATGTGTTCTCATCACCTGTTGTAACAGATACTGTGTTTCTCTAATATGTATTCCAGACATCAAATGAGATTAAAGATCATTAAAAGTAAACTAAACAAATTGCTTAAATTGACAAACAACTGAAGATAAACTTTTACTTGTTGTTTTAACTCTTAAACTTTTATGAGCATTTTGAATATATTCTGCCTTTTGTGAGTAATTTTTCAAGCCAGGCACAATGAAAAAGGATTATAAAATTTTGCACACATTGACTTTCTGATTGAGAATACCATTTGTTCACTATTAAATTTAGATCCCCAAAATTCAGCTTTTCACTCTGGACCAGAAAACAGTTGCCCTTATAATAAAGAAGCAGGCACATGTGTATAATCAACTTGAGTGATTAGTGGAGAACAAAATCAAGATTCCATGTAATTTTAATGTTATGCTTTGGGCTTGCTGTGCAAAGGGTTTTCAGTGAGTAATACATTTTGAACATTGTAATATGCTTGAGAAATGAGTTAAACTACAAGAGTTTTACTCATTAGCTAAACATGCTTTAACTAAGTGACCTTAGTGTTTTGGTAAGATCTGCAGATAACCTAAGTATCTAATTATTGTTATGTTGAAGATACTTTTCAAATTGATTCATTTCTGAAAAGCTGGATCATGCTGAAATTATCTGTAGCAAAGTAAGCATAAAAAAAGGTTTAGTGTGAAATGTTCTTGGTCTTGGACTCCTGAATAAATTAGATTGTACTGATTTTTTCTTTTGCCAGCAGGATACAGAGAAGTACATTTCCAAAACCTTGAGTGGTAGCAGGATTTTGAAAAGATACTCACGACAGCCCTGTAATCAGGCTGAGATAGGCTGTAGTAGAAATATCTTTTTTTCCCCTGGGTACACATCTTAATTTTTTTCTGTAACTCTTCTGCCTGTTGGAATTGCGGCAACAAGGGCTTGGTTCAATATCTAGGCATTCCTCTTCAACAATACAACACAAAACCAGCTCGAGCCAGTAACCCACCCAGTAACCCGGGACAATTACATACAAGCCCCTGGGTGCCTCTCAGAAGCAATACTTTCCCTCTCACAAGCAGAGTCTGAGTGTAGAAAAGAAACTTTTAAATAAAAAGAGGGACATAACCCAGCACTAATTTGGGGAAATGCCACAAGCAGGATTCATAAACATAAAACCATGAGCAAAAGCCCCACCCCAGAGAACATTTGGCAGTGTTCTTTTGCCCCAAGTTCTTAAGTCCAGCACCAAAAATCCCTTTAACGTGCCTGTGTCCCTTCTCTGCACCCCACTCACAGTTGTCCTTGGTTAGTGCAGATAGAGCTCAGAGTTCACCTCTCACCCTGGATGGAGGGGGAGGAAGGTAAGAAGGCACCTTACTCACACTGCTGCCTGGGCACTCCTCTTCACCAGCCACCCTGCCAGCTAATTGCCACATATCTCCAGCAGCCACCCTGCTGGCTGATCACTGTGCCCTGCTCCGATCCTCTCTGTTGGCCACCCTGCCAGCCAATTGCCAATCCACCAGGATGTCTCCAGGTCCCACTACTTAACACAGCTCTCAGCAATTTCAGCTGTTAGTGGGGCAGCCTCTTGCATCAGAGACACTGTCCTAAAGCAGGTCTAACACTTCTTTCAATTATTTCAACTCTGCAATGTGTAACAAGACTTTCAATTAAGACTAAATTAGTTCTTTCATTATACAGTGGAGAGCGGAAGAGTCAAATGCTTGCTAAGGCTCTTCCACAGGACCCACCCTCTCTCAGCTCACTGGGCTTTAGAACCCATCAGGGTATGCCAAGCACAGTTCTGCTGCCCTTGATTCACACAACAGGGACAACTCTTTATTACTCCTGCCCCAATAAGAAGGAGACTATGTATCCAGCACCAGCCAAACGTGATCATTTGGACAAGCAATCCCATCATGCTGAGCACCTAGGCAGGGTGGGTGAGCCTATGCAAATGAGATCAGCTCCTGAAGTCCTCTTCCACAGCTCATCACTAGATGTCAGGGGAGAGCTCATTCAGACCCTGCTTCTACTTCCTATGCTGGATATTAACTTAAAAATAAAAGACTTGAGATAGATTTTGTATAGAGTCTTTCAAAAGCTATTTAATTGTAAATTAATATCATTATTAGAGCTTTCTTTATCAAGATTGTTGAATTAACTTTGTTCAGCAGTTACGGTAACTACAATAACTAGCTATCTAGATTGCTACTTGAGATCCCCTGTCCGGACATTTAAATCTTATTCTGATAGAGGGGGATATGTCTGTATCAAATTGTGAACTCCATTTTGTATTTTGTGCTGATGACATGCCTAAACTTGCCCAAGGCAGGTTTGGCAATGCATTCCGGATAGATGCCCAACATAGAAGAGTTTTGACACCTTGTGGAAGATGTATCACAGAGAAGCCACCAAGACACCAGTCTCCATTATCAGCTTTGATTGTGTCTCAGCACCTGACACACCACCCTGGAACAATGGGTTTTCTACACAGGGTCCATAGGTGCGTCAAGAAAGACTCGGGAGGGGACTGGGGTCCCCCCGTACTGAACATGGCAAAAGGAGATGGAGACTGTGTTTAAAGTGGGGTGCCAGTCTTAGAAGGTACAATCTCTGGCCACAGGGAAGCAGGATGTGCAGGAGAGAAAGGACTCTGCTCAGCTTGAAATGCTGACAAACCTGAGGCTCGCAGGAAGAGCTCTGACT
This sequence comes from Trachemys scripta elegans, assembly GCF_013100865.1. NCBI lineage: Eukaryota > Metazoa > Chordata > Testudines > Emydidae > Trachemys > Trachemys scripta. The sequence goes on along the minus strand of NC_048298.1, from coordinate 315,421,666 downwards.
AGGGGACAGTGAATCCCAGAACTTGTATTTATTTTTCAAAGATCTGTAACTCCCAAGTGCTTTTAAGAGTAAACTGACTGTGATTATGAAATTCCTTTGCTAAGCCTGTGTTGCTTGCTTTCCTGCTGAATTTGCATGAAAGAGGTTAAACGACAAGACCAGAGAGCTACCGCCCAAGAAGGCTCTGAGGGAGCTTGGTGAGTGACTGGTGGGCTCAAATGTCTGAGTCAGTGGTTTCAAGGTCTAGAGCATCTGGACTGCATCCCACGTCCCTAGGAAAAAATGTCGGACAAGGGGTCTGAGCATGAGAGTGTGTCCTATAGACCCAGAGCTAGGAACAGTGACTAGAGAATGCCCAAAATCATCTGGCTCAGAAGTACAAGGCACCCCATGATTGGCTTCACTCTCAACAGACTGGTGACTATACAGAGGGTATTGGGCCTAGTTGTAACATACCGGTGGCAGCAATCAGATCATCAGGGCAGACAGTAAAGTTTTTTTAAAGGAAGCTTTTGCAAGGAAACAAACTGCTTGTTCTTAAACTAAAATCAGAGAGTGGGACTTTAGTCTGGGGGAGTGAATAGGAAAAGACAGGAAAAAAGTGTTATGAACAGTTCAGGAAAGAGGAGCTAGTAGAGTTGAGCGATCGTGTAGCCACATTACGCCAACAGGAGAGAGCTCTCCCATCGACATAATAAAACCAGCTCAAAGAGCGGCAGTAACGATGTCAATGGGAGATCATCTCCCACCAACATAGCACGGTGCACATGAGCACTTATGCTGGCACAACTTATGTCGCTTGGGGGAGGTGTTTTTTCACACCCCTGAGCGCCAAAAGTTTTGCCAACATAAGTGCTAGTGTAGACATGGTCTAAATAGCTTTAAAAGGCACAGCTGGTTCTGTTCTGCAAAAACTTTTGAGGTTTTGAAATTAGTTTTCATGCCAACAAACCCTTTTGAATATTTTCACAAATTGTGTCAAAACATTTAGTTTGGGATCAAAAAGGTCAGGTTTCTCTCTCTGTGTGTGTGTGTGTGTGTGTGTGTGTGTGTGTGTGTGTGTGTGAGAGACCAAAGTCCTTCCTGGATCTTAGAAACCTTCCCATCAAAAACTTCATAGAAATAAATACATCTCCATGAATCTTCACCTTCAATGAAACAGCATTTTTAATGAAAAAAAAATGTTTAATGTTTCAACCAGCTCTAGTGTTTCCGTTTTAGTGTAAGGCCTCTCCTGAAGGGGAAACAATGGTGGAGTATGAGTTGTGCTTTAGGGAAAAACCTACAGAGCTCATGAGTTTTGCCTAGGAGAACCCTGCTAAAGCCCAGGAGAGACAGAAGGTCTTGTGTGGCTGCTGTGTTTGTGCCAGGTCACATGGAATAGGGGACAGAGTTATGATGCTCAGTACTTAGAATTCTGTCTTGTTGATGCATTCTGAGGTTACATCTGGGGTTTCACAATCCCTTTTTGGTTGATGAATATAGCCCTCAATCTGATATTTTCAGAAATCAAGGTCAGCTGTGCAGAAGGAGGAACAGACGTTACTCACCTAAGCAGCTGGCAGTGCTACTTCCTACACCCTGTGCTGCCACAAATTAATTGGTTATTTATATGATGGAGCAGAAGCAATGCTTTTCCTGCCCCTCTTGCCCTATGTATCCATGCCAAGTGGTCAGGGTCAGCTATAAATCAGCCTACCCCGACCATGCATTTCCTCTGCTCACATCATTCCCATCACTGTATGTGATTACACAAAACAGGGATGTGTAGGGCTAGGGAGCAGTAAGCAGGCTGGAGAGACTGTCCAGCTTTCCATACCTGCAGGCCCCATCCAGTGCATAGTTTCTCCATGCCCCTTTTAACATCATTCTAGGCAGTGCAGAAACAAGACCACAGGCACCAGTCTTGCACAATATTAGAATACTAAGCAGTTGAAGTTCATTTTCACAATGGCTGAACACAATCCAGTTAAATGACATGCCCAGCCTCTCTATCAATGTAGTGTAACCCCTTGTGTCAAACAGAATCATTATACTAGATATAGATATCTGCAATCAGGATCTGGGAAATCTAAAGGTCCCAAGACTCACTGACCACCTAACTTTTGACTATCAGAACTAAAGCTGATCCAAGCCACATGTGAAAATGAGCTTGCGGGTTCACCTACTGGGGGAAAAAACACTGCATACAATACAATTAGTCCTAGAAAACTAAACTTTACCTTTAGGGCCAGTGAGTGGGGATTATGTTGCATATAAGTGTTGGAAAGGCATAAAATAATATTTTATTTTCTGTAAGGAATTTGGTAATTTTGGCTTTGATCCTGAAATTGGCCAGCTTGCTAGGTGGCATAGGGAGAGAGAGTTTGAAAGGAGAAACTTTAATGAAACTCTGTGGTTGTCTCAGTGACATCTGCCTGCATGCTTCAGCAAGAATCATCTTATTTGAACTCCACAATAATACAGTAGGTGATCATTTGGGTGGTTGCCACATGTCTGTGAAATGTACGACTTTATCCTGAGCAACCCTATGAACAAGCTCTACTTTGATTACTGAGTTGTTATGTATTTATGCACAGCAAGTATTTTCTCCAAGAGACTGAATATCATGGTTTTAAATATTCCCTGGGTTTTCCGAATCCCCTAGGCTCTAATAGAAGATGGCTCCAGATCAAGGGAAATTATTTCTGCCATTTTGTGGCTCTTTGATTATTTACTTTAATCAGAATGATTTGCGGGAAATTTGGACCCTTTCCAAACACCATTTATGTGCAAGAAAATAAGTTCATAGTACTGTGATTTATGCCATTTGCTGTGGCAGGAAACTTAAGATAGGTAGGTTTCAGTACATTATGGTCAGATGCTTAACTGGTGTAAATCAGTATATAACAATTCTGCCAGGCGAAGCCAGCATCAATCAGGGCAGGGTTAAATATCTAGGGGTTCCTTTCCATCAATTCAACACAGAACTGGCTCAAGCCCCTACCCAGTAACCTGGGAAAATTACACACCACCCCTGGGTGCATCTGAGAGGCAATACTTCCCCCTCGCAAGCACAGAGTCTGAATGTAGAAAAGAAACTTTTTTTTTAAAAGGAGGGAAGTAATTCGGCGTTAATTTGGGAAAACACCGCAAACAGGGTTCATAAACATAAACCGTGAGCAGAAGACCCACCCCCAAGTAAGTTGGGCAGTGTCCTTTTCCCCTCAGGTTCTTAAGTCCAGCAACCCAAAAGTCCCTTCAGTGTGCCCATCCCTTCTCTGCACCCCACTCACAGTTGCTGTCATTGGTCAGTGCAGACCCAGAGTTCAAAGGTGCATCTGCAGAGTTCACCTCCCACCCTGGGAGGAGGCACAGATACACCTTACTCATTCTGCTGCTCGGGCACTCATCCGTTGCTCGCTGTGCCTCTCCGCTAGCCCCTGAGAGGCACAGCTGGCTGCTTCCTCTACTCACCGCCTCACCAGCCTCTCATTTGGCAGCCGACTGTCAGTCACCTTCTGCTGCTACCTGCCTCTTTCTGCAGTGATCTCTGCATATCAGTCTCTTAGTGATTTTCAGCTCTTGATAGGCTGGGCAGAAACACTGCCCCATCTTAAGTGATTTCAGCTCTCAGTGATTTTCAGCTCTGGACAGAAACACTCTCCCACTACAACTGATTTTTAGCTCTGAATGAGCATTTAAAATAACAAAGAGACTCCCAATAAAGCCTGTTTAACTCTAATCTTTGAATAGTGGGGAAGAACAAGTCAAACCAGTCTGGGAATTCCTAGGGAAAGTCCCCACACCTCCCAGCTGGAACATTTGTCCCCACCCCTCTTACTTTCACAGAGCTCTGGCATTCGAGTCCCTGGCTTAATGAGGTCCTATCAGCTGAAGGTGACCTCCCTCATTTGGGACAGGTTAAGCACAGTGCTGCTTCTCTGTATTCCTACAATAATTACAACATTTTGGTAACAGCATTTCACTACCCTTGCATTCAGTACTAAAGTGATTTGTACCCAACAGCAGCCAAAATTGATTACTTTGACACCACTCTATGTGCTGAATATCTAAGCAGAGCAGGAGCAAACTGTATTTGCATAAACACACCCAAAGTTTTTCTCTCTCCCAGCTAGCAATCAGGGGAGCATTCATTCAGACCCTGCTTACATCTGTAACTTCATTGACTTCAATGAAACTGAAGATTTATACCAGCTAAGGATCTAGCCCTAAATCTCCACAGAGTAATATAGTTTAGACCAAATATATTTACCTTCTGTACTCTAAACAAGCTGAAGCTCAGGGCTTGGCTTCACTATGGGCTAAATCAGTGCTGCCGGGATCGAAGCAGCAGGCATCGATGTAGCAGATCTAGTGAACATGCGATAAGTTGATGATAGAATGCTCTCCTATCAACTTCAGTACTCTATCTCTCCAAGAGGCGGAAGCTATGTCAACTGGAGAGTGCAAATAAATCTGTAAGTAAATCTAAGCTATGTTGACTTAAGTTATGTAATTTACATAACTTAACTAGCATAATTTAGATTGATTTACCTTGTTAGTGTATATCATGCCACAGAGCAAGCCTCTTTCTGAGTCAGAAGTGATTCAGGCTATTATTCTGCAAAAATTCATCCTGGGCTAGGTGTTTGGGGGGGTTGAACAATATGATAAACTGCTGCATGATCAGTTGTAGTTTCTTGTTTAAGAAGATGATTTCTGCTTCTCCAGTAGAGATCTTCCTGAGTTCCTCTAGTATTGCCTCTATTACTCTCATTCTTAAAACCAATATGAGGAATGTATCCATCTCTCTAGTTAATGTAAGTCTGAAAATCTGTGCGAACATTCTGGTTCAAATGCTATAGATTGATCAGTAAATTCCAGGCACAGGAGAACAAACAGGTTTTATTTAAAAATATATATATACCTCTTTAGAGGTGTCAGCATTCAGGCAGTAGGCCAGCCTCTCTCCATGTATTATAAAGCAGTGCTACTCATTGAACTTTCAAAACTCACAAATAGACCAAGCAGAGCAGGACAGCATGTTTCTCCCAGCAAACTGACCATCTATGGTGGCAGTGACTTTTTTTTCTGATGGCCGGCCTGTCATACCAGGAAGGCTTTGCATCTTCTCCTCACCTCAAGTGTCTCATAGCAACTACAATGTTGATTGTCTCACTGTTGCAGATGTGATTCCAAGAAAGCAGGGAACACAAAGCGCATCATAGCAGTAGGAGCTCTTGCTGCAGTGATACGTAATAGATACATTTACAGAAGCCTCTAGCAGAAGCAGGTGTGCTGCATGACTACTTATGGTTCCTAAAATTGCAACTGCCCACCCTAAAATATCTTTGTTTAGCTAGGAAGCAGATGAATTATACTCACTGTTAACATCCTTAATCACAATATCTCTTTCTCTAAACGTAGCCAACTAAATCATCAACAGTGCAGCATACATCAGACTTGCATACATAAGACATGAAGTAATGTTCTGCTAGCTATTTTATCAAGTAATTAGAGTATTTAATATTATGCACAGAATAATTAGGAGAACAAACTATTAATGGATTATAATTGTAAGCAAACTAAGTCAACACTAAATGTATATGCTGTATTCATGGTGGATGTTTTACTACTGCTACTACACAATCAAATTAATCACGTCAGCAGAAGCTCCTAGATCACAAGTGATTAACCCATCGAATTGTTGTAGACTCAACAACTTCCCAAGAAAAATAAAATATCATTTATTACTGAAAGTATGGCGATTGGATTTTTTCCCCAGCGTTCTTGTTGTTGTTGTTTTAAACAATCTCTATAGGCTTGATTTATTTTGAGTCGTATTTCTTTAAAATTAAAAGTACTAGCTCATATTTTCTGTTTCAATGCCCTACAATCAACTAGCTAAGCCTAAATTACAAACAGAGAGAAGCTGAGCAAGATTGGTATGTTTCAAAATAACTTAAATCAACAGAAACCATTAAAAGTTTATCACAAAATAAATAAAATGCTAAAACTAGCTATCCACTTTTTATGATCTTACCTATTTTTAAGTGCTTTTATAAGTGCTCTCTTATTGATTTATTTGCCCTCAAGGAGAGGCCAATAAAATTACAAGGCTAGGCTGAACATTTTAGCACAATAAAATATAAACCTATGTATCTCATAAGACTGAGCCTTTTAAAATGTTGACACTTTTATTCCTGTCTCAGCACTGGGGATGTCTAATCTGAGGCATGAACAGGTAAGATGGAAAATACTGGAGAAAGCTTTGAATTTCTGTAGGTTCCAATAGTCAAAAGAAACAAGCATTTGTTGAACTCCTGTTCTATACCACTCGAGAACAATCTGGGTCTGCACTCTGCACTCACTTATTCCTATATAAATAAGGAGTGATCCCATGGAAATTAATGGATTTATACCTTTGTAAATAGAATCAGTGCCACTGAAAGGAGAATCGTGACAATGAAATTTATCTCCTCCTATAACAACTGTAGAAATTGAATAAGAACTCACATGACAGTAAGCATCTTGAAATGCAACACACCTGCTTAATTGGAATGATCAACAGAGAACAGATTCAGTACAATTCAGTGACTACAACATGGATAGATGACATATCAGATCCATTTAAATGGCATGCCTGATGTTATCTGCAAGTCCATTCGTAATAGTTCATAGATGTGTACTAGAATTTGCTAAGATATATTGTATTTTCCACTGAATAGTCCATTATCTGCTTCATTTGCTTCTTTATGACAGCTAAACAAATCACTCTTTCCCTTAAACAATGGGAGGAAAGGGGAAAAATAGAAAATTGTTTTTCCCCTAGGTATATAAAATGCCAGGAAGGTGGCTGAGATATTTCATTTTTATTTAAATTAATGTTTTTGTCTGAAGGTCATTGACATTAGAAATATCAAGTTTTGTCTTCCCTGGTTTTACAGGTGAACCCTCTCAAGCAATGGAGAATTATGACAACACCCAAGGCTAAAATAAGAGCTACAGAAAGTGGAAGGGATTTTTAGACAGACTGTTTAAAACCATTCTGGTTTGTTACTGTCTCATTTCATTTTTGTTCATTCCTATTTAACTACAGCATCTGACAAACATCCAATAGAAAATCTTTATTTGTAAAAGTTTGTGTTAAGAAACAGAAAACAGTTATAAAATTTGTATAGAGTACAATAGATTAATTATAACCATGGTTTATAACAACTATCCATAACAGTCTAAATACTAAATACTAATATGAAGTCTAAATACTAAAATGGGTGAACTTCAGTGTCTAGTCTGAAATGAGAATATTGATACAATAGGCATCACAGAAACTCAGTGGAATGATGATAATCAATGAGACACAGTAATACCAGGGTATAAAATATATAGGAACAACAGAGTAGGTCGTACTTGTGGGGAAGTAGCAGTATATGTGAAAACAAGCATAGAGTCAAATATAGCAAAAATCTTAAATTAATCAAACTATACCATAGAAACTCTATGAATAGAAATTCCATACTTGAATAATAAGAGTTTAGCATTAGAAATATACTACTGACCACCAGCCCAGATGGTGATTATGAAATTCTCAGGGCGATTAGAAAGGCTACAAAAATAGAAAACACAATAATAATGGGGGATTTCAACTGTTCCAGTATTGACTGGATACATCTCATCTCAGGATGGGAGGCAGAGATAAAATTTCTAGACATCATTCTTGGAGCAGAAGCAATTCTTGATTTAGTTCTATGTGGCACACAGGATCTGGTCCAAGTGGTGAATATAACTGAACCCCTCACTAACAGCAACCATAAAGTAATTATATTTAACATCCTGGGGGGCAGGTAAGAATACCAAAGAAGCCCACTACAGCAGCATTTAACTTCAAAAAGTGGAAATACACAAAAATGAGGAAGCTAGTAAAACAAAAATCTAAAGGAACAGTCACAAGAATGAAATGCCTGCATGGAAACATCATTAAAACACCATAATAGAGGCACCAATTAAATGAGCATCCCCAAATAAAAAAAATAGTGAAAGGACCAAAAAATGCCACCATGGCTAAACAGACTAAAGAGGTGGCTAGATGCAAAAAGACATCCCTTAAAAATTGGAAGTCAAATCATATTGAGGAAAATAGAAAGGAATATAAACTCTGGCAAATCAAGTGTAAAAGTATAATTAGGTGGGCTAAAAAGAATTTGAAGAGCAACTAGCAAATGACACAAAAAGTAATAGCAAATTTTTTTAAGTACATCGGAAGCAGGAAGCCTGCCAAACAATCAGTGGGGCCACTGGACAATCAAGGTGCTAAAGGAGCATTCAAGAAAGATAAGGCTGTTACAGAGAAGCTAGATGAATTCTTTGTAGCAACCTCTTCATTGAAGAGGCTGTGCGGGAGATTCCCACAATCTGACAGATCTGGTGACAGATCTGAGGAACTTTCCCAGACTGAGATGTTGATAGAGGCTGTTTTGGAACAAATAGATAAAATTAAACAGTATTAAGTCACCAGATAATATTCACCCAAAAGTTCTGAAGGAACTCAAATATGGAATTGCAGAACTACTAACTATGGTATGTAATCTATTGCTTCAATCAGTCTCTGTACCAGATGACTGGAGGATAGCTAATGTAATACTGATTTTTTTAAAAGGCTCCAGAGGTGATCCTGGCAATTACAAGCCTGTAAGCCTAACTTCAGTATCAGGCGAATTGGTTGAACCTATAATAAAGGATAGAATTATCAAACACATAGATTAACATGATTTGGTGGGAAAGAGTCAACATGGCTTTTGTAAAGGGAAATCATGTCTCACCAGTCTATTAGAATGCTTTGAGAGAATCAACAAACATGTGGAGAAGGGTGATGCACTGGATATAGTGTACTTGGGCTTTCAGAAAGCCTTTGATGAGGTCCCTCACCAAAGCCTCTTAAGCAAAAGAAGGAGTCATGGGATAAGACAGATCCTCTCATGGATCAGTAGATGGTAAAAAGACAGGAAACACAGGGCAGGAATAAATGTTCAGTTTTCACAGTGCAAAGAGGTAAACAGTGGTGTTCCCCAAGAATCTGAACTGGGACCAGTGCTGTTCACCATATCCATAAGTTATCTTTTAAAAGGGGTAAACAGTCAGGGGGCAAGGTTTGCAGATGATACTAAATTACTCAGCATAGTTAAGTCCAAAGCTGACTATGAAGAGTTACAAAGGTATGTCACAAAACTGAGTGTTAGGGCAACAAAATGGCAGATGAAGTATAATGTTTATAAATGCAAAGTAATGAACATTATATTGGAAAACACTATTCCAGCTATACATTCAAAATGATGGGGTCTAAATTAGCTGTTATCACTCAGCAAAGAGATCTTGGAGTCATAGTGGATAATTCTCTGAAAACATCAGGTCAATGTGCAGTGGCAGTCAAAAAAGCAAACAGAATGTTAGGAAACATTGGGAAAGGGATAGATAACAAGACAGAAAATATCATAATGCCACTATATAAATCCATGGTGTGCCCACACCTTGAATACTACATGTAGTTCTGGTTGCCTCATGTCAAAAAATATATATTAGAATTGGAAAAAGTACAGAGAAGTGCAACAAAAATTATTACAGCTTCCATATAGCTGGCACCAGGGCTGGGGAGCTGCAGAGGTAATGTAAAGCCACCACCCCTTCAGCACTTGTCACCACTACTGAGGACCTGGCTCTATCTTCCTGATATTTTTCCGGGAAAACACAAGCAAAGAGGGGGAAAAACTTTATTTTGTGAGGAAAATACTTCAGAAAGTTGTCTTTGTACACAATAAAAAAAGAAGGGAAGAAACAGACAGACACAAAAAAGTCTGTTCATTTGCCCTTTAATATGTTAAAATATAGTAGTACAATTGTACATTGCTTGAATCAGTTAATGGAATAAATAAATCTCTCCCAGCATAATGTGTCAGTCATTCCTCATTTAACTAGATTGGCTTCAATGTTGTTACACCAGAGATGAATTTGGCTCAATATATTTATTCCTGTAAGCATCTAATAATCATGAGGATGACTTAGCTGGCATATTTCTCTTTCCGTGAGTGACTGCCATGTATGACAAGTATATTCTATCACAATCAGGACTGTTTTATGGCAAAGGGGGAATATTTATGAAATGGGTCACACTTTATAATACAGCTCCATTTAAAAATGGCTTCCAATGGGTAACTAAATAATTAATAGATGTTATAAGCATGTTATATGCATGAACAGTGTGCGTTACAGAGGTTATAAGCATATCAGTAGAAAGTATATTAGAGATACTTATAAGCATCCTATTAACTTGATGGACTCTACAACAATCTATAATAATTGAATAACCATTTATTAAAACAATTATCAAACATTTATAAATGAAACCTTAGGATAAAATGTGGCCATAGAAGGTTTTGGATTTGTGACTGTTGCAACTCAATGACATTTCTAATTTTTTTAGACTGCAAATAGAGAAAACACATCAGGAATGATATATTATGCTATTTTATATGTAGTCCATATAAGAAGAAATTCTGTAAATGTTTATATTTGGTTAGGATGCTAATATAAATTACCCAATCCTTCTGAATGTGCAGAATTAGGTAGGGAATTCTGCATTTTCAGGCTCTCTCATGAGCTATCTGATACATCCAGTTCTATTCCCAAGCAGAAGTATCATGGGGAGTTTTTCTCACTGTGTTTTAGGCACTTCTGATTCCAACCAGAAATTGGAATTTTAATCTTCTAATTTAAAATAGTTGTTTTTCTTATGGAGCATGTCACATGCTTTAAGGGACAATTTGAGCCTATTGGGCATTAGCTCCCATGGGAAGCAGAGTTTAGTGCACCAATCCCAGATGAAGTTCCAAGACAATGCCTCCTGGAGCTCCCTGGTATGTAGGGGGTACGGAAGACCCTTCCCACCTCTCCCTTTGGGTACTAGCAGGAAGCAGCTCATTCACCCAAAAGCGCATAGACACTGCAGTTGTCCTTTGCCTCCTTCAAAGTAGTTGTAGGGGAATATTGGCCGGGGTAGGCTCTTTTCATCTTCCCGTCCTGAATATCTACACAAAGGCAAGGAACAATGTAGCTCTAGATTATGTTTACATCCTTTCCATAGTGTCCACAGTTCTGTGATTGTCAAAATAGCCTAAAAACTCCATAGAAAGATTGACTATCATGCCACCGCTTGGTTACATGCTGACCTTAAATGCCAGAAATTGTCAAGAATGTTTTATGGTTCGGTCTAATGTGCTATCATTTTCCAAAGATCCTGCTCTGTTTTCTACAAAATGTACCCATTTAACATTCATGTTCCCTCACTATTATATATTTCCTGATACTAAGCCATACACAGATTTAAGATACAACTCAAGAGTAGTTTGTATAGTCAAACAAAGGTCTTTCTGACTTCATGGTCTATATGATATCTGCAAACTGAAACACTGCATTATTGCATAGTGTCTCCCTCTACACTGCAGCTGGGAGCATACTTCCCAGCATGGATAGCGCTGCTCAAGCTAGAGTGTTACAAATTGCAGTGTAGCACAGGGTAGCACAAGCAGTGGCTTGAGCTAGCCACCAGAGTACAAACCTGCCCAGTCCCCCTGGGAACATACCTGGCAGCTTAGCCCAAGTTGCCAACTGTGCTATCCTCAGCTACACTGCTGTTCATAGTGGGGTACCTCACGCAGAGCTAGTACATGTCTCTCTACCCACACTGGGAAGCACACTCCCAGCTGCACTGCAGACATACCCTAAGTCACATACAAAGTCAAAACTATTAGCTCCCACCATCCATGTACTTCTACACACATTATTTTTCTCCTGCCTGCCCCTCAGCTTTTAACTTCAGATTTGATCTTGATCATCAAATCAGTTCTTTAAAAGTAGTACATCATAAAAGTCTGTATTAACAAATAAGACTATTCTATTCTATACAGGGTTCTTTTACTGCCCCTTATCACCAGAGTATCTGAGCGCCTTCCAGTACTGCCTTAAGCAATGTGACTAACATCTGTCATAAATCATTTGTTCTTTCTCTTATCCTCTCCCCAGGAAAGGCTGTGTGTGCAGGGCAGGTTTGGGTAGGGTTTTTTAGTTCATTTTATTTTATTATGTACAGGCTCCCATGCATTTATGTTACCGCAGGCAAGTTCAAAGTCCGAGAGACCTTGTTCACTGAAGAGGTGCATCTTTATAGTGTTCAGTCCAAAAATGTTTTGAATTTGGAACAGACTTTGTCCGTTGCACTATCAATGTTTGCACTCTGTAGGTTATCCCCTCAAAACATTCCATTACTTATCCTTTATCAATTCATCCCCGCTGGCTTTTATCACCTACTGTAATTTTAATCCAGCTGCTTTGTGATTTTAATTTCATTCAAATGTGTGGGCATCGGGTGCATATTCATCAGGATATAAAGATGCTGCAGTTTAGACACGCATCATATATCCACAGGGCACAGTCTGAAAGTGTCTGTTCACTGAAATCAAGGGAAAAGAAGAGAAGAATATAGTATATATTTGTATACTAAAATATTATGCATGCACTGGTAAATGTGTGTGCTAGTATTAAAGGCTAAATTATGGCTCAAGTAATAGCTAGTAGACTTCACACTGCGGGCAGCATATTCAGTCCCAAAATGGAAGTGAAGGGAAACATCACACCTGTAAAATGCATAGTGACTCAAGAGTGCTTCAGGGAGCATGCTGAGCTTTGGCAAATACGGACTTAGGAACCTAATTTTAGGTACCCATATTTGAAAACCTTGTTCCTTAGATTGTAAACTCCTTGGGGAAGGGACCCTTGCCTCTTTATAAAGATGTAAGGTGCTATGCTTGCAGATGATGGCACAACACAGCAAATACATATACGTAACCAAATTCTTCATATCTCCCAGTAGACTCTTTCTTAACTGGTTTAAAAGATACTATTGCAGGCACTAGGCAGCTGTGACCATTTGGTCTCAAGAGGAGCTGAAAACATGAACTGCTGTGTTACTCATTTTAATAATGTCCCTATAGATTTAGTGTACTAAGTCTTCTAATCACTGACACTGAAGAGTCCCCGTAGACATCCAGGAAAGACAGAGAGAGAGCAAAAAAAGTGGCTTTAATCTGGCTGCATGAATATGCAAAAAATGGCTATGCTAATGAGGCCAATAGTGCTTTCCAGTTTTGTTATTGTAGAGGCTGAAGTTTTTGAAAATTGTGCTTCTCTGTAGGTTTGTGCAAAAGGGGATCCTTTTCTTATTTCCTAATGTGAATGCAACCTGTAGGGGGACAGTTAAATAGGTCAGGCCTCACAGCTGTTAAGCAATAACATGGTAGGAGAGTTGTTGTTGTGTGCAGTATATATCTGAGCAGCTATATCTAAGAGTCTTTAAAAAGACTGCACTAAAATTACTGTGCAGATTTTAGTATCTATTGTGCGTTATTTTTATACATTCTGTTATTCACAGGCACACAGAAAATAACACTAAGAGTGAACATCTCACATTGCGGAGGGTCCACTCAAGGCCCTATGCACTTCTGAACTTCTCCAGCAGCCTATGTACGAGGTGGGAGGAAAAAGCAGTGCGGGATGTGCTGGCTCTGAACAGACAGAGGGGAGCATTTGGGGAATCTGGGGAGGGGCTATTGGATTCACTCTGACATGAATCCCGTGGCTGGGAACCCTCACAGAAGGGATTCAGAGGAGCAGCAGCCACTTTTCCAGCCCAGCAGATGCAATATCAGCTCTGGAAAGGCTGTGCTTCAGCTCTACCCCTTGCCTGAGAGTTGAAAGATGAATTCCATCTGCCAAACCCCTGTGAGTTCCCTGTACAAAGGCAGTTTACTCAAGTGCTACCATTCTAATGGGGGTCTCCCTCAGTCTCTCCTGTTGAAGCTGTTCCACTTTGGATAAATAATTAAATAGTGATTGGGCCAGAGAGGAAGAATGAGAATGACTGTATTGCTTGGGGGCTAGAGCACTCATGTGGGAGACCCAGGATCCGCTCCAATGGCTGTTTATTTATTTACCCAAAGTGGAACAGCTTCAAAAGAAGAGATTGAGGGACCCCAGCATCAGAATATCCCATAGCCCATTAGTTCAGGCACTCACTGGAGAGGTGGCAGACCCCTTTTCAAATCCCTTTGCCTGATCAAGCGGAGGAAGGCTTGAACTGGGGGTCTCCCACATCCTGGGTGATTACCCAAACCACTGGGCTAAAAGTTATGAAGGAGGTCCTCCTCCTCCATTGTTTTTTTTTGAACACCTTAGGTGCCTGACTCCAGGAGATGGCTCCTGGCTATGAATCCCAAGCAGAGATAGGCACCTCCCTGCCGCATGGACTTGGGTGTATAACTGCCTGGGAGGGGCAGGACTTAGCACTCACCCCTTTCCTTGCCTCTCTCATTGGCTGGCTTAGGCGGCTCCGCACTCAGCACACTGACTTTGTGCATCCCAGTGATTTTCCAGGTGTCTAAAAGTTAAGCTCAGCATCACCAGGTCTAAGTCTCTGTGAAACTAGCCCATTGTGGAGGAATGAATGGCACAAAGGATGGATGATGCTACATGGGAACTTTATCTTTAGGTCTCTAGTTTATTATGATTGTTTGTTTGTTTAGCAGTAGCACCAAGGGGACCCAGTCATGGACCAAGATCCCATTCTACTAGGTGCTGTACAAACACAGAACAAAAGGACTGTCTATGCCCAAAGAGTTTATAATCTAGTTATAAAACAAGAGATGGATACAGACAGACAGAAAAGCACAAGTAAACAATGAGACAATACTGGCTACCATGATAAGCAGCAGTCTCAGCACCCCAGATGCCAAGCCATTGTCAAGTTTTTTGTAAGCATCATAGCAGAGGAGAGGCTTACAAAGGGACCTGAAACAGGACAATGTGTTTATGGGGAGCTCTTCCCCTGTGTGAGGGGCAGCATGGGAAAAAACACAAAGATGCTAGTTTGAAATTTTAACAAGTTGTCAATGAAGGCTGACATCATTGGCAGAGTGGAGGTTTAAATCCAGAACAAACTGGTAGTGACTCTATGTTTTTTGCCGCCCCAAGTACAGCCGCCCCAAGTACAGCCCCAAGTACAGCAGTCAGGTGACTTTCGGCAGCGCGCCTGCGGGCGGTCCGCTGGTCACGCGGATTTGGCGCCATGTCTGCGGGAGGTCCGCTGGTGCCGTGCCATCAGCATCCCCGCCACTGAATTGCCGCCAAAACTGAGGGACCAGAGGACTTCCCGCAGGCACGCTGCCGAAAGCTGCCTGCCTGCCGCCCTCACAGCGACCGGCAGGCCGCCCCCCGTGGCTTCCCGCCCCAGGCACGCACTTGGTGTGCTGGTGCCTGGAACCGCCCCGGTAGTGACCAAATGTTATTACATTCTGATGGCTATTTGATTGTCTGTGTAAAAGAAATTAGTGGTCTCCATTCAGAACTAATTGGCATCTGATAAACTCTCTCAGCAGAAAGGCCAAGGAATGACTGGATTTGGAAAATGATCTGCACCTGAATATATCAGGCTCCTTCTAGTATGTAAATGAGTCCACAGGGGCCTGATTCTGATCTCACTTAAACCAATGTAACTCCATGGACTTCAATGCACTTTTTGTTACTCTTGATTTACCCTAATAAGTATAAAGAATTATCTTTCAATCTACATTCATGCAATTTATATACCTAGGAAATGAAAGAAAGGGTAAATTAGAGGTGTGGTGAAGCCTACTTATTCCTTCTTTCACATTCCTATTAATTGCTTTTCATTCTCTGTCCCTCTCTTCTCGTTCCCTGATGCCAAATTTGCTATCATTTACACCAGTGTAAATCAATGTGATTGCACTGAAATAATCGGAGTTACACCAGAATTACTTATGACAAAATTTGATCCTTGATGTGTTTTACCAATCCATATCCTTACCCAGTTACACCAATTTACCAGTGTGTAATTTCTACTGTCTTACAGATCATCTGAATTTGACCTGACGATATTGGAACACCTACAGTTTATTAATTAAATAGACTGTGTAGTTACAAAGAATTTTTATTTCTTTACAAAAGCATCCCATTTGGAACACGATTTAAGCATACTGCTGAAATGGAGAGAGGCAATTCATCCTCTTGCGCTATAAGGGCCAGATGTCTCTACTGCCAGATATCAATGAATCCTTCATTTGTATTTTAAAATAAAAGATTTAGGTGGTAAAATATTTGTACAGAATGGTCTCCAGATCTCCCTGGGGTTATCTTGTTTTGAGGAACATTTCACACTCACATTTCCATGAAAAACATTTTGTTGATGACAATAGCAAAAAATAATAATAATAATAAAACAACTAAGATGTATCATTTATGCAAAAATCAATCTGACTAAATACCCATTGTAAAATGTCAACTTGAACCAGATAAAAACTCCATTAAAGGGAGGATATCAAAGTCTATTTTAAGACTGAACGAACTTGAACCAATTCGTACTTATCTGAGAAAGAAGAACTGCATAAAAAGCATGTAATAGCATGACTCTCAGTTCCGCTAGAGATAAGGATGAGTTGGCTCTTCTTCTACTAATCCCTGATTTAATATCATAGCTATTTAAAACTTTATGTAGCTGAAATTTGATATATAAGTCATCAGAATTAATGTCTACTTTTTAATTTAAAAAATTGGTATAAATTCATTCAACTGTTTAGGTGAATAAGGACAATGTATTTCCTTTCAGAATTTGGGGGCATACATGTCTTTGAGAAATAGAGGCCTGCGTTAACTAAAGTCCATGAAGTTGACACTTCCATATCAAAAGAAAATGTATGCAGAGCTATTCATCCTCAAAGCACTTTACAAATATTAATTAATCCCATCAACAGATGCATTAGGTGTAGCAGGCAAGAACTTTTACGTACAATCTTTAAAATGGGGAAAGGAAGGCATACAGGTTAAGTGGTTTTCCAAAGGCCATACAGGGATTTAGAGCCAAATTTCCAATTTTCTCAGCACCCATAACTGGGGCCAGATTTTCAGAAATATTCAGCTCTCATTTAGGCACGTAAATGAAGTGATGAGACTTTCAGAAGCACTCAGCATCCACTGAAAGCAATGAGCTGCTAGTTGCAAACCATTTTAAAAATCTAACCCTTTTATTTAGGTGCCTAAATGGGAACCATTGCACGGTGAGCTCTCATGAGAATTTGGCCTTTAATGTCAGCCAAGCTATAAAATGTAGGGCTTCTTGGCACTGAGTTCTGTGCTCCGACCAAGCCACACAAACATTGCCATGACAACTCAAGCCACTGAGAGAATAAAATCATGCTGCGCAGCAATATACATGCAGGTATCTGGAGAAAATTGTATGATATTAACATGATGCCAAAATTATGGTAGTACAAAAATCAAAAGATAATAAAGGACCCAGTCCAAACTCCACTGAAGTCAAATAGGAATGTTTTATTGACTTCAGTAGGCTTTTGCAGAAGGCCTGTAGTATAGTCAAGAAGAGATAATCAACCATTCAAGAAACTTTTGTCTGTGTAAAAAATCCATACAAACTATATTACCATTACAAATACATTACACTCCAAAAAGGTACTATAAATATACATTTGAAACATAAGACCATAAAAGCTAAGAAATTGAGCTAAGCCTGCACATCCTGGACTCAGCAGAGATGAAATTGTTTTTTCCATAAAAGTCCATAAATATATACTGCAGGAGCCATATCTTAGTGATGGTAATATAGTATTTAGGCCTGTTTATTTGCCTGAGATAGAATTTTGGGTTTTGTTTGCCCATTTGAATTTTGAGGTTTTTAAAATACAATTGTTTGTGTCTTATATTGTGACATATGTGAACAAGGAACAAAGACACTGTGTGTTGCTTCTGCCTACAGCCAGATGGGAGTTTTAGTACAATGAGAAAAGATAAGAAATAGAGTTAAGGTGTTGCTGGATATGGTGGGAGTTTAATATATGAATGTACAATTGAAAGACAGTTTTGCCCCGACTCCTCTCCAAAGACAAGATCAAGCAACCAGTTGGGAGGGGCAAGGAGTTTGGGGGGGTGGGGTATAAGAAACACTAAAAGCCAAAGAAAAGGTGACCCTGGCCGGAGCACAATCTCACTTCCTAAACCTCCCAGGGGGTACAAAAGAGGTGGTCCTGAAGCCCCCAGATTCAAGACCCTTCAAAATGAATATGACTATAAATTGTAAAGGGTGGTACCAGGGGTGAGCACTACCGATATAATTAAGCCTACTAAGAAGGAGGAGGGAAGAAGGAAGTTCTAGTGGTGTAAAGAACTGAGCTTATGCTTACTTGTTAACCCCACTAAACATTGCATTGTCTGCACTTTGAACTCTGACCTTCTGCTTTCTGTCTGCGGTGAGTAAAGAAGACCTCAAGGTTGAAAGCCTGAGAGCTTCGATAGAAAAAGAGATGATCAAAGTGCTACACCTAAAAAGGAAGGGTCCATTCCCTGACTTGTAATGAAAGGCCCTGGTGACCAGGGATCTCTGCTGCCTGTCTGCTGACTGTGCTTAGTCAAGGTGCTGCAGCTCTGAAGAAAATGGGCAGCAGGATTGTTACAATCCAATTTATAATATTTCATGATCTCCAAAAGAGGCTGGTTTGAATCTACACCCTGGATCCATTAGTGTTGGATTATTTTCCTTCTGCTGGGCTGAAATCTAACCTTTAACCTCTGTCTAGGCCTGACTGAGTAGTGGGACAGGGGGCACATAGGTGCGTATTTGTGATGCATATTGGCAAAAAGAGGGTTGGGTGTCAGTTCTCTGAGACAGTGTCTTATACAGCTCAGATCCATATGTGAGCATGCTGGCTCCAGAGTGTATAGATTCATAGATTCTAGGACTGGAAGGGACCTCAAGAGGTCATCGAGTCCAGTCCCCTGCCCTCATGGCAGGACCAAATACTGTCTAGACCATCCCTGATAGACATTTATCTAACCTACTCTTAACTATCTCCAGAGATGGAGATTCCACAACCTCCCTAGGCAATTTATTCCAGTGTTTAACCACCCTGACAGTTAGGAACTTTTTCCTAATGTCCAACCTAAACTTCCCTTGCTGCAGTTTAAGCCCATTGCTTCTTGTTCTATCCTTAGAGGCTAAGGTGAACAAGTTTTCTCCCTCCTCCTTATGACACCCTTTTAGATACCTGAAAACTGCTATCATGTCCCCTCTCAGTCTTCTCTTTTCCAAACTAAACAAACCCAATTCTTTCAGCCTTCCTTCATAGGTCATGTTATCAAGACCTTTAATCATTCTTGTTGCTCTTCTCTGGACCCTCTCCAATTTCTCCACATCTTTCTTGAAATGCGGTGCCCAGAACTGGACACAATACTCCAGTTGAGGCCTAACCAGCGCAGAGTAGAGCGGAAGAATGACTTCTCGTGTCTTGCTCACAACACACCTGTTAATGCATCCCAGAATCATGTTTGCTTTTTTTGCAACAGCACCACACTGTTGACTCATATTTAGCTTGTGGTCCACTATAACCCCTAGATCCCTTTCTGCCGTACTCCTTCCTAGACAGTCTCTTCCCATTCTACCTTTACATTCATTCCCCAACACTGACCTACCATGTTCTCTCTCTCCCTGCAGGATAGTGCTGGGATGGTGAACGTTGAGCACAGCCCACACAAGTGACAACGGTATTTGTAGCGTTATTTCCTTCCATCTCCTGTCCCCTCAGTGCTAGAGAAACAGCAGGTTCCTGCTGAGACAGGAAAAGAGTCTAGATAAGTCTAATCCAGGGAGTCAGTCCAAACTTTTCCAAAACCTCTCACTGACACTGCGGAAACACCTCAGGAGCTGAGGGAGCATCGCTGGGAGGGAAAAGAATTTCCTGTCCTTCTTGTGTCTGGAATTATCAGGTGAGTGAAATGAGACTGATAGATGTGGGATCTTTCTCCCTTCTCCCTGCATTGCCACGCTGATAGATGGTAAATAGGTAGGCAGTACGACCTCAGTACAACCACTCATGGAGAGGTTTGTCTGCACACGTCAAGTCAGGCACAGCCAGCAGAGCTATTCACCACCCTCATTTCACTGCAGGTCAGAGGAAGTGACCCAGCAACAGACCCAGGTCCGAGGAGTCACTCAGGCAGTGAGTTCCAAGAAGCTCCTTCCCACCCCATCTTCAACCCTGCAGAACAGACAGAGGGGAAAACCATTATCACCCATGTAGAAGCCCCCCCTCTCTCCTTTTTCCCATGACGGTGGGGAAAGAGTGACATTAAAAAACACAAAGAAGGCCCTGGACTCCCTTACTGCCTAAGGGGCCAGAGGGAAGAAGGGAGGGAAGAAGACCCTAATTTCCCTTGGAGCAGAGATAAAAGGGAGCATTCCCAGCAAGACTGAGAGAGAAGAGAAGATGCTCTTTGATGAGTGAGAGCTGGTCTAATGCCTGTCTCCTAAATTCTACAGAGAAAGAAAGACTCACTCTCTGATCCTTAAGCAAGCCACTGGGCTCCCATCTATAAACAGTATCAAGAAGAACTGAAAGTGGATTGGTCCACAGCGCCTCTGGTGAGGCAATACATTGTGGGAGGCTGGCAGGGTTGGGGGCCTAGATATCTTTGGGGCAGTTAGACTGCCTGAGTTTCCATTACTTCAGTGCTGTTGTACCCTATCCCTGAAATTCAAATATTTTTGAGGTGCCCTCCTTGCTGATTTGAGGTGTATTTTCCAGTGTTGTAACTAAGTGTTGTACCTGGTATATGAAATTTTCTAGTGCTGATAGTGGGATTTTCATATTTGATTTAATTAGGACTCAGGTCCCAATTTGAGACACCATGGCTTCCTGAACAGCAAATGTTCAAAAACTGGAGTATTCTGAGCAAAAAATGTGGCACCATTGAGAGAAATCCAAATTTCCCCTGAACTCTCTCCTGGGCTATTATTGTGTAGACGCCTAGGTGCAGGGCTGGAGATATATGAGTGTCCTGGAACCAACACTACCTCTTGTCCCATCCATGCTCAGAATTTCACCTCCCTAATGAGCCTACTGCAAGCATAAAACAAGGGTCCAGAGTCCAAATTTTAAAAGATTTCCTTTTCCAATAACAATTGTGGTAACTACAAATGAAACAGAGTATTCCAACTATTGAATAGGCACACACAAAAACACACCAAAAAATCACTCAGGAGAATGCTGGCTTTCAGTTACAGAGAGATAAAATATTGGGGAAATCAGGATTGAATCAGGATATTCCAACACCCAAGTCAACTTCCCCAAAAAACAAAAACAGGAACAAAAACTTAGAGAGAAGCTTGTTGAGGCCCAATTATGGACTATGATTATTTCATTATTCCAAAAACTGTCATGCTGTGAAGATTCCCTAGTAAGGTTTGTGGCAAAAGGTGCATCAGTGGCTTTCCACCAACACTACCTACACTACGATCTCTCCTGGCAGCTTCTATCCCTGAAGGGGGTTTATTTGTTTTCTGTTTGAGCTGAGTAGGGATGAGAATATCTTGCCTCTTTCAAAGTTTTGTTATCTTATTTATTTATTTTAGGAGGAGATGTAGCTTTTCAAATTTGAAATCTTATCACTGGTTTTATGCATCATTTGTCATAACAGTTTTCTCAGCATGGAGATAACAGATTCTAACTCTTAGGAGGGATGTTTTTTTCTTTCTATGTACCCATTGTCTTCAAAAACTGAGGTGTCTCCCCATTTTCTTTTACTCATATCTTTTTCTTTGTTTCAGGATATTCAGGGATAGCAACATCATCTCCTGTTCATAATTGGGTGAATGTTATGCAATACATTTTAATGGATCACATAAATATTTAGACCAGGGTATAAATTCTGAATGTCAAAGGCATTAAGTTTTCTCTACTACTTAGGCTACATCTACACTACAGGGGGGGGGTCGATTTAAGATACGCAAATTCAGCTACGCGAATAGCGTAGCTGAATTCGACATATCGCAACCGACCTACCCCGCTGTAGGGACGGCAGCAAAATCAACCTCTGCGGCTTCCCGTTGACGGCACTTACTCCCACCTCTGCTGGTGGAGTAAGAGCGTCGATTCGGGGATCGATTGTCGCATCCCGATGGGACGTGATAAATCGATCCCCGAGAGGTCGATTTCTACCCGCCGATTCAGGCGGGTAGTGTAGACCCAGCCTCAGTAAGTCATAGAGGGTAATTTGCAATAAAGCAGAATATTTCCAACTCTGAGTCCAACCTAACAATAACTGTCACAGGCTGGCTGGCCCATTGAGCCACAATGGGCTCAGCCTTGACCATGACTTAGCTGCTATCTCTCAGTCTCACTGATGAGCTGGCAACCTGAGGGCTAATTAGTAACCCCAGTTGGATATAACGAAGCATAATTAGAAAGACTGGCCTCCTGCTGTGGTGGTGAAGTGAGGAGAGCACTACTTAAATAGAGCTGGGAACGCAGGAGAAGAAAGAAGACCCTGGATAGAAGAACAAGGACTTTCCCTTGGGGAAGAGCCTGAGGAAGGTAGGCTGAGTCACCCATAAGGAGAATGATATGGATGTCGGGAGCCCTGTGGTAGCGCCTTCAACCAGAGAGGGAGATACTCAGAGGCAAACTGCTGGAACCCCTGGTGAAAGGAAGCGGCAGGGGAATCCTACTGGGGAAGAAGCTAGAGTAGAAAAGCTCTATAGGGGCTAGGAGAAAGTGCCAAGTGGACCCTGAGAGGGGCAAAAAACTATTAGGCTGAGCATTTGATTAGTACTTTAAGTTGGAACTTTTGTTACCCCAGAAGGAAATCAAATTGGTCTGTGACTTGGCCAGAGGGCTGAGCCACAGAAAACCCAGCGATGGAGTAAGCGCTGGTTGCAACTAGGCATTGTGACTAAGGAAGTGGCCACAGAGGGTGGTATTAAAGGTTAAGTCCCCTGCAGCACCATGTTTAGACACAAGAGGGAGCCCTAGAGGTGAGGACATTCCCTTACAATAACTAATAAACAAACATGCAGCATAAAGATAGGTTCCACTTATACAAAATAAAGATCCTTTATTCCCAAAGTATGTCAGGATGCAAGGCTGGGGGGATATGAGTGGCATGCAGACAACTCTGCCGCCTGTCTCTCCCCTCCTGATAGATTCAATTCCTGATCTTGTCCTTTCTCTATTCACACAATCGATGGCTTCCTTAACTGATCAAACCAGGGATCAGATTTCAAAACTCAGGCCCTACCTCTCCTTGTCAAATTACTATATAATATTGAGCTAAATAGAAATGAGGTATGATGTTCCTATCCCCGATTCACATTTTAAACAAATAGACACAGAGACAATAATGGAAAGCACACATAGTCTGGTGTTGAAACCACAGAAAGAGGAAGTCAGAAAAACATCTTGTACCATCCTGCCTCATTGGGTCCATTTTTGAAAGTTTTACCTCTGTCCTCATCATACAAAGTGTAGCTGATCAAATTAGGGTTCAGACTTCTTTTTCCAAATTCAATAGTTTTAACTTCCTTTTTAGACTAGCAATTGGATCTTTACTTGATCCAACCTGAGCTCCAAATGCAAACATCAGGATCCATGTTTCCTCTGAAAATAATTCCACAATATTCAGTTAATTCAGAATGTTGTAGGATTATTCTGGTCACAAATCAGGAAAAAATAAATAATAAAAACAAATCTGCAGGGTGCTATCTTGTTGTTGAATCACAGACAGAGTAGAACTGAGGGGAATGGAAATTAATCAGGATATTCCTGCCACAGAGTCAAACAAAATACACACAGATACAATGCAGATTATTATGATTATGATTATTATGATTTTGCCACTATTCCTAAGTCTGTCATGTTCTCTGTTCTCTGCATGATACATGGCTATAAGGATTGCATGCAACCAACACTTCCTCATGTGCCATCTTCCTGACAGCTTCCATTCTTGAGAATGTTTGCTAGGATTCTTATTTGATCAAGCCAAGGTTCAGATTCCAAATTTCAGAAACTGAGTTTCCGAATCAAATAATTACTTAAATTGGGTTAATTAGGAATGAGTCAGGAGGTTTCCAGCCCCAAGTCAGCTCAAACTAAGAAATAAAACACACACACATAAGGAGAAATGATGGGCCCAGTCACAGGCTGGTGAAGAACTAGAGTAATTAGGAATTAAGAGGGATTTTGTAACCCCTGAGGCAAGTCAACTCCGAGAACACGTACAGAGATATGGAGTAGAAATGTGAAGTCCCTTTGCACACCATGATCTCTCGGTTATTCCCCAAAATGTCTTGTAGCCCAGTGTCGTGTGGTATGGTGTGAAGTCCAAAATGCCCTATATATTTTCCCCACCTACAATCAAATTCCACTCCTGGCTGTGTCAACTCTAGTGTTCAGATCCTTAGCTGATCAAACCAGGATTCAGATTCCAAATATCAGGCACTGGTTTTCATCATAAAACAATTGCATAGAGTTGTGTTAATTAGAATCAGACTGGAGGTTCTCTAAGTCAGCTCAAACTAAGAAATAAAAACACACATATAAGGAGAAATGTTGGACTGAGTCACAGACTAGTGAAGAACTGGGGTAATTAGAAATGAAACATGATGTTCGTACCCCCGAGTCAACAAATCTAAACAATTCTATAGAGTGCAGAATACTGCAAGCATTTACAAAATATTAAGACGTATTTGCCTTGGTACTGTGTTTTCGCTCTCTTATGCAGCATAACCATACACACACAAAAAGAAAATGGGCTGCCTGTTAAAGAGTTGGGGCCAGAGACATATCGGTGTCATGAAGCTAACACAATATCTTCCCAAAAAAAGGCTGGTTACTTCAGCAGATTGTCCTGTCCTAGGGTCAAAATGAGAATAATTTAGGATTCACGTCACTGGTTTGAGGTCCAGTGGCTTTTCATGCTCAGAAATATTTGTTAATATTTTAAATAGCACAGCTACTTTTCAGACACCACGAATACACTGCCAAGAATGGCATGAGTCACAGTGTATGGCTTCCATCAACCCTCATAGTTACCTTTCTGTGCAGTTAATCGAGTGGGTGGGGAGGCTGGATGGCTGTGAATGAAGAGCAGCCATCGTTATCTCCTTGCCTCAAGCCTTGCTGCCTAGTTCTCAGGGACTGAGTTCTCTGAAGAGCAGAGCATTCCAACATCAATTGGCTAATTTGGGAATATTACAACCTCATCCCATACAAATATCAGGAAGGATTTCAGCACAGCGCTACCTCCAAAATATAATAATGTCAATGTATGGAGGCTTGGGTTGGATGGGAGATATAGGCCATATCAGTGAACTGCTCCCAGTGTTGCTTGTCTCCAATAATACTGTTCAGAGATAGCACCAATGTCCATGACTGCTGCTGCTGTCTGCATTACATCCAAATGTTCAATGTCTCATTCATTGGTAGGGATATATACAAAAAGCCAAAAGTTTTTAGTGTTTGTTCCTGCCTGGTGCCTTTGGAGGATGTCTAGAAACTGACTGGTAGGTAAAGAGATAGTGGTCCCGATTCACCTGTGTTCACATGTCCATAGGAACTACCAACAGGGTAACCTCCTGAACTAACTCCATTTGCAGGTGGGAAGGCTATGAGTTAAATCTCAGGGCATAAACTGGTCACTTTCCGTGATCAGGAAGGATTTTTTCTCATCCAGTACAGCAATGCACATTTCTTAAGGTGCAGTATGGGGGAAGGATTATCTTCTTCTGAAACATCAAATACTGGTCACTGCCAGATGGAGGATACTTGATTACATAGACCCAAGGTCTGCTGATCCAGTTTTGGCAAAACTTACCATTTACACTGCATCCTCAAAACTCTTTTTTGAATGGCTAGAAAGTGAACTATATACAGGTAAAGAGAATAATGGTAAAACTTTTCTTCAAAGTATTTCTTTACTTTAAGTTCTCAGTGTCTCGCCAAATCTTATTTGGAAAAATTAATTCAAATAGGCTTGAACATGAGCACTGATAAAGACTAAGGACCATAAACAATGGTCAGTGATAAATTGCAATGTACTGACTTGGGGGTAAATTCCAGTGTGGGGCCATCAGGACTGGTTTTAAGCCTGCTTTTTTGTAATGTCTTTATAAATGACTGGCAAATTGAGGTGAATAGCATGTTAATTAAATTCACAGAAGATAGGAAAGTGGGAGGTATGATCCCTGGTGAGGAGGAAAAGGTAATACAAAAGGACTAGGAGATGTTGGAAATATGAGCAGAAAATGAGATTTGACCTTAAAAAAATGCAAGGTAATACATCTGGGGAAAATAACCTGAAACACAGATAGTCCCTGGGAGGGAGAGAGCCGGATAGCAGAAATGCTGAAAGAGACCTAGGGGTAAGAGAAGATATGGATTTGGGTTTGCAATGCAAACCCATTGGATATGGGTTTGCAATGCAATATTGTGACCTATAAAGCAAATGGGATTTTAGAGCACTTAGCATCACAAACCAGGGATGCTCTGTGAGACTGTCCCTCAAGTATTGCAGACAGGCCTGGGCACCTCCGTATTGGGTGAATATTGTTAAATTAGAGAGAATTCAGAGCAGGGGAGCAAAAATGTTTAAGGGGATGAAGGGACTGAGTTATAAAGAAGGATGATTAAACAGTGATTTGAGGACTGGTGGAATGAGGAGGGAAAGTGATGAAAACTGTGAAGGTAGAAGGGTTATATACAGACCATTGAAATCGGTGCCCTTATCTGATGGGGTTCAGGACGTGTTGTACAAGGTAGGTTTACGTTTTGTGCAGTTCGCTTCTTTTTTTATGTTCTTCCCAATGAGGGAGTTGTCACCCACTTCCAAGAAGTCAGAAATGTCTGAGTCCTTACCTCAAACAGGGAGCAGCTCATTCACTGCTTGAGATAGGGATTCAGTCAATCAAACAACACATGACAGTCCACAACCAATAGGAACTGAAGAAAAGAAAGAAAGGGGAAAAAATCTGACAGGCAATGGAAGTACAGGCAGAGGAGGAGCAGGAAATCTAATATCTCAAGGTTCTTGGATCCAGAAAAGAGGGGGAAACATCATTTCCCTTGTAAAAAACAGGGTACATTGTCAGTTTATTTGCTTTTCCCCAATCCTCATTAACAATCTATTAACCCTCTATTCCCAGTTCAACTGTACACAGTCCTACCCCCACAGTGCTTTACTTGCTGCTGGTTCTTCAGAGAAAGTGCCACTAAGATCCTATCCTTCCTCATACCACAGTGGAGAGGACTAGATCCAAGAAGAGGAGCGGGAAACTTCACTCCTTAACTCTGGGGATCTTTACTCCATAACACTAATGTGGGAAGATGTGTGGAGGGAAGCTAGAAAGAGGGAAGATAAGTACAGGGGAAAGAGTCATCTGGAAATATCGTGTGTGTGTGGAGGGAGGTCATTCACTTCCTCAATGTTTATGGGCAGAACAGGGCAGCTAGACCACATGAGTGATCTTCACTGCCCTCCACCAGGAGAGAGGGGCTGAGGGGGGGACAGAATTTGTCTGTGGTTCATTGTGGAGAACTTTATCCCCTCCTCTGTAAATTTGGAGCATTACAGGGTGAGAAAGTATCACGCTCTTCCCTCACACAGTGGGGAAGTGGGAGAGGAGCTGGGAGGAACCACTGTGTGGGGAGCAAGAGTTTGTGGAGAGGATCTCTACCCTTTCCCTTTGAAATGAGAAAGAGGGCCAGGAGAATCTTTATTTTCTTCCTCCAGACAGAGGGTATGGGCCCTGGGGCAGCCGGAAGATGTAAGGTTACCTACCTTCCCCAGCAGCATAGGGGAGTGGTGGGAGTCAGCTCACCACCAAAATGTGAGGAAGTGGTGAGGAGGACGGGAAAGAGCTAGGGGAGGCAGCGAAAACACAACTCCCTTCCTCCACAGAGTGAGAGGGGGACCAATCAAAAGGAGGGATTGTCACTGCCTTGCCTCAGGGAGTCGGGAGGAGAGCTGACAGGATCTTGGGGGGAATTGTCACTCTTTCCCAGAGGAAGCGGAGTGAGAAAGCAGCTATAGTACGTGTGAGAAGATGATCACACCTTTGCAATTAGCCAGTGCAGGTTGAAGCTGGACAGAGAGGGAACAAAAATCTTCACTACCCTGCTCCAGAGAGTGAGGCAGGAAGTGTAGAGATGCAGGGAAGGGGCTCAAATCTTTCCTCCCTGTAACAGTGAAACTATGAAGGAAATAAGGATTCTTTACTTCCTTCTCCCAAATGGAGAGAAGTTGAGGGAGCAAGGAGCACCGCATTCCCTCCCTGAGGGAAAAGTGAGACAACAAAGGGTATGTCTACACTACGGGGTTAATCCAAATTTACAGAATTCGATTTTTGGCAACTGATTGTATAAAGTCGAGTGTATGTGGCCACACTAAGCACATTAATTCAGCGGTGTGCATCCATGTACCGAGGCTAGCATTGATTTCCGGAGCGTTGCGCGGTGGGTAGCTATCCCATAGATATCCCATAGTTCCTGCAGTCTCCTCTGCCCATTGGAATTCTGGGTTGAGATCCCAA
Source organism: Trachemys scripta elegans (assembly GCF_013100865.1). Lineage (NCBI taxonomy): Eukaryota > Metazoa > Chordata > Testudines > Emydidae > Trachemys > Trachemys scripta. The sequence continues at coordinate 315,393,195 of NC_048298.1, read as the reverse complement.
TGCCTGATGGGGCAAAAAACATTGTCGTGGGTGGTTCTGGGTACATCCTCCCTCTCCCTCCAGGAAAGCAATGGCAGACCACCTTTTCATGCCTTTTTCCTGGGTGAACAGTGCAGACGCCATACCGCAGCAAGCATGGCGCCCGCTCAGCTCAAGACAGCAGTCATGAACATTGTAAACACCTCGCATGTTATCATGAAGTTTATGCTGAACCAGAACCTGCAAAATCAGCCGACGAGGAGTAGGCTATGGCAGTGCGGCGACGAGAGTGATGAGGACATGGACATGGAATTCTATCAAACCGCGGGCCCCGGAGCTTTGGAGATCATGCTGTTAATGGGGCAGGTTATAGCCGTGGAATGCCGATTCTGGGCCCGGGAAACAAGCACAGACTGGTGGGACCGCATAGTGTTGCAGGTGTGGGATGATTCCCAGTGGCTGCGAAACTTTTGCATGCATAAGGGCACTTTCATGGAACATTGTGACTTGCTTTCCCCTGCCCTGAAGTGCCAGAATACCAAGATGAGAGCAGCCCTCACAGTTGAGAAGCGAGTGGCAATAGCCCTGTGGAAGCTTGCAACACCAGACAGCTACCGGTCAGTCGGGAATCAATTTGGAGTGGGCAAATCTACTGTGGGGGCTGCTGTGATGCAAGTAGCCATAGCAATCACTGAGCTGCTGCTACCAAAGGTAGTGACTTTAGGAAATGTGCAGGTCATAGTGGATGGCTTTGCTGCAATGGGATTCCCTAACTGTGGTGGGGCAATAGATGGAACCCATATCCCTATATTGGCACCGGAGCACCAGGGCAGCCAGTACATAAACCGCAAGGGGTACTTTTCAATGATACTGCAAGCACTGGTGGATCACAAGGGACATTTCACCAACATCAATGTTGGATGCCCGGGAAGGGTTCATGACACTCACGTCTTCAGGAACACTAATCTATTTAAACGGCTGCAGCAAGGGATTTACTTCCCACACCAGAAAATAACCATTGGGGATGTTGAAATGCTTATAGTTATCCTTGGGGACCCAGCCTACCCCTTAATGCCATGGCTCATGAAGCCATACACAGGCAACCTGGACACAGGTAGTCAGGAGCTGTTCAACTACAGGCTGAGCAAGTGCAGAATGGTGGTAGAATGTGCATTTAGACATTTAAAGGGTCGCTGGCGCACGTTACTGACTCACTCGAACCTCAGTCAAACCAATATTCCCATTGTTATTGCTGCTTGCTGTGTTCTCCACAATCTCTGTGAGAGTAAGGGGGAGACTTTTATGGTGGGGTGGGAGGCTGAGGCAAATCGCCTGGCCACTGATTATGCGCAGCCAGACACCAGAGCGATTAGAAGAGCACACCAGGAAGCGCTGCACATCAGAGAAGCTTTGAAAACCAGTTTCATGACTGGCCAGGCTACCCTGTGAAAGTTCTGTTTGTTGAAAACCCGCCCCTTTGATTGACTCATTCCCTGTAAGCAAACCACCCTCCCCCCTTCAATCACAGCTTGCTTTCAAAGGAAATAAAGTCACTATCCTTTAAAAATCATGTATTCTTTATTAATTGATTATAAACATAGGGAGAGAACTGACAAGGTAGCCCAGGTGGGGTTTGGGAGGAGGATCGGAGGGAAGGAAAAGGCCACTAAAAAAGTTCAAAGTAATGAAAGCCTTTTGCTTGGGCTGTCCACTGGGGTGGACTGGGAGGGTGCACGGAGCCTCCCCCATGTTCTTACATGTCTGGGTGAGGAGGCTATGGAACATGGTGAGGGGGAGGGAGGTTATACAGTGGCTGCAGCGGCACTCTGTGATCCTGCTGCCATTCCTGAAGCTCCACCAGACGCCAGAGCATGTCTGTTTGATCACGCAGCAGCCCCAGCGTTGCAGCCTGTCACCTCTCATCTCAAGCGTCCCTCATGGCTTCACGTTCACTGGCATTCTTCCTGTACTTTGATACCGTGTCCTTCCACTCATTCAGATGAGCTCTTTCATTGGGGGTGGATTCCATGATTTCAGAGAACATTTCATCTCGCATCCTTTTTTTTCGCCACCTTATCGGAGATAGCCTTTGGGACGGAGGCGGGAGGTTTGAAAAATTTGCAGCTGTGGGAGGAAGAGAGGGAAAAAAGGAAGAGAAGTATTTAAAAAGATACATTTTACAGAACAATGCTTATACTCTTGCACGGTGAACAACACTATTCACATTACATCGCACATGTGATTTCGGTACAAGGTCGCATTTTGCATCTTAATATTGAGTGCCTGCGGCTTTGGTGTTAGAGATCACAGACGCAGGTCTGGGCAACAGAATTTGGCTTGCATGTGGCCATGGTAAACCATTGTCTTTTGGCTTCTGCAGCCTTAAAGCGGCGCCCTCCTTTCCCACATACCAACCAAAGCCCATTGAGTGCTGCGGTTTTCCTGTTAACGTGCAGCACCAGAAACCAAACTAACCCCCCTCATCCAATTCTCTGGGATGATCGCTTTATCCCTCCCCCCCACCGCATGGCTGGTATCAGGGAAGATCCCTGCTAGCCAAATGCGAAAAGCTCAGCACCAATGATTCCTGCCCCTCCCCCCCCCACTTGGCTAACTGCAGGGAAGGATGTCTTTTCAGCCACAGGCAAACAGCCCAGTAGGAATGTCCCCGCAAACAGCCCAGTAGGAATCTCCCCTTAATTAAATTCCCGTATTTCAACCAGGTTACCATGAATGATATCACTCTCCCGAGGATAACACAGCGAGATAAAGAACAGATGTTGCTTGAATGCCAGCAAACACCAGGACCATACGCTGCCAGGCTTTGTCATGCAATGATACCATATTACTTGCTACTAGCATGGAGTGGTCAAGTGTCCTACCATGGAGGAAGGAATAAGGCTGCACTGCCCAGAAACCTTGTGGAATGGCTTTCAGAGTACCTCCAGGAGAGCTTCATGGAGATGTCCCTGGAGGATTTCCACTCCATCCCCAGACACGTTAACAGACTTTTCCAGTAGCTGTACTGGCCACGAATGCATCCCAAGTCCTCAGGGCAAATTAATCATTAAAAAACTCTTGCTTTTAAACCATGTTTTATATTTACAAAGGTACACTCACCGGAGGTCCCTTCCATGGCCTCATTGTCTGGGGGTTGGGAGGATACTTCAGTCAGGCTGAGAAAAAGATCCTGGCTGTTGGGGAGAACGGAGTGCTGTGTGCTCTCTGCAAGCTCGTCGTCACCCTCCTTCTCCTCATCTTCCCTGTCCGCAGAATCCTCAGGCATGGCTGAGATTACCCCCTGCTCAGAATCCACGGTCAGAGGTGGGGTAGTGGTGGCGGCCCGCCCTAGAATTGCATGCAGCTTAGCGTAGAAGCAGCATGTCTGCAGCTCTGACCCAGAGCGACCGTTTGCTTCCTTTGTTTTTTTATAGGCTTGTCTGAGCTCCTTAACTTTCACGCAGCACTGTAGTGAGTCCCTAGTGTGGCCTCTCTCCATCATGCCCTTGGAGATTTTTTCAAAAGTTTTGGCATTTCGTCTTTTGGAACGTAGTTCTGCTAGCGCGGAATCCTCTCCCCATATAGCGATCAGATCCAGTACCTCCCTCACGGTCCATGCTGGTGCTCTTTTTCAATTCTCGGACTGCATGGTTACCTGTGCTGATGAGCTCTGCATGGTCACCTGTGCTCTCCACACTGGGCAAACAGGAAATGAAATTCAAAAGTTCGCAGGGCTTTTCCTGTCTACCTGGCCAGTGCATCCGAGTTCAGATTGCTGTCCAGAGCGGTCACAATGGTGCACTGTGGGATAGCTCCCGGAGGCCAATACCATCCAATTGCAACCACACTAACCCTAATTTGAAATGGCAATACCGATTTCAGCGCTACTCCCCTTGTCGGGGAGGAGTACAGATATTGATATTAAGAGCCCTTTATATCAAAATAAAGGGTTTTGTTGTGTGGACGGGTGCAGGGCTAATTCGGTTTAACACTGCTAAATTTGAGATAAACTAGTAGTGTAGACCAGGCCAAAAAGGCAGCAAAACAAGAATGCCAGCAAGAGGAAATCAAGAAGTACCATGCAGCTGTATAGCTGGAACTGCAGTGAATGAGAAAGCATCTCCAGAGCAACCAGGAAGGCAGAAGTTTCACTGTGGTACAGTGATACAATAAACAATAGGGGTACACAGAGAACGAAAAAAGTAATCAACATGGTGACAGCACTGCCAAGAACAACCCATGAGAAATTAAACAACACAAACAAAAGGAGCTGCAATAGTTGAGCTAGAAAATATCAACTTCCTGAAAATGTGAAGTTTCAACAAAAAGACACAAGGGGCCCCATCCCTAAAGAAGCAGCATCTATAGGGGAATACCCTGATGGCATTAAGCCACCATACAGCCTCTAGTACAAAAAATAACTTCAGGAGTACCTCCACAGAAAGAAACTACAAGAGTAATAGTAATACAATGGGAATGAGAATATGTCTGAAATTCATACACATTCTGAACAATTTACACTAATAACCAACAACTTGATTCAACTTTCAGCAGTATGATCAGAGAACAACAGAAACATTATGAAGAGCAGATTCCTAAAGATATAGTTCAGGCAGAGTCATAAACCAACTTTAAAATAAAGTGATTACATATACCAAGAAAAGTTTTGACAATATAAATGTCTCTGAAGAGAAGTAGGACTTGCAGAAATGAGAACAAGCACCCGTTGACTCTGTGTCAGAGAATATCTACAAATCTACAGATAATTCAACTTCAAAAGACAAACAAGAAAGATTCTTCCGGAGTAAGAAGAAAACAGAGAAAAAAGAGTGTGCATCAGAACAAATCATACAACACATGGTATAAGATGCAGATTCAAAGAACAGACATCATCAGCCTGTGAGTCTCCAGACCTTGCATTAGAGGCAGGGTCGGCTCCAGGCACCAGCTTAACAAGCAGATGCTTGGGGCGGCCAAGGGAGAGGGGCAGCACCTGCAGTAATTTGGGGGCGGCAGGTCCCTCACTCCCTCTAGGAGCGAAGGACCTGCCACTGAAGTGCCGCCGCCAATCGCGGGTTGTTGTTTTTTTGCTTGGGGCGGCAGAAATGCTGGAGCTGGCCCTGAGTAGAGGCTGGGCAGAAAAGAATGAAATGTATATTCATTGCGGGGAGGGATAGCACAGTGGTTTGAGCATTGGTCTGCTAAACACAGGGTTATGAGCTCAATCCTTAAGGGGGCCACTTTGGGATCTTGAGAAAAATCAGTACTTGGTCCTGCTAGTGAAGGCAGGGGGCTGGGCTCAATGACCTTTCAAGGTCCCTTCCAGTTCTATGAGATAGGTCTATCTCCATTTATTATATTGATTTCATACTGGAATGCATGTACCAACGGTTGAAGGGCTGCTTCTGCTGCAATAACAAAGAGCAATATCACAGTCTTTCCTAGTAAATTTGCTATTGAAAACCGAGGAGAGGTTCCAGTAGATAAAATAGCGTGGTACGTAACTTTTTTTCATGGTGAAATAGAGAGCCTATTTCACACACAAAAATTAGCTATGAGGAACACATTGTCATTACTGATAATGGAGTGGAAGCTGATCTAAAAAATAAACAACTTGTCCAGAATTTCCATACATGAAAGCTACTTCAGTAATAATAATATTTTTAGTGCCCTGTACATCTAGCTATGAAAGTACTACATGTGAAAGCTGAAAATAATTGCCCTTTCTTTCAGAAGAACAGGACTTCAGGAGATAAGTCCATGTTCATGTTGACTACAACAGAGAATCTCCCCAAATCCCTCACTCACTGACAACTGATAATAGCAGATCAAAAGACTAACAACAGTAGCCTGGGTCTTACTATAGCCTTCCAAAGAGACTGGAGACAAGACAGACCTGTCAGTTGTTTTGTTACTTCAATGGAAGGAATGTAGCCATAGAAAAAGGTCTGCCACTGATTCAGCAACAGACAGCAATACTACAGTCTTTTGTAGCAAAGTTGCTATTTAAAATTCATGACTCCAGTGCAGAAGTGTGATGCATGAGATCATTATTTCATCTTCAATGAAAATGTGAGTTCACAATAGCAACATCAGATTTGAAGAATGGATGCTTAATGTTACAAATAGGCTTGAATCTGCTCTAAAGAGGAAAAGAAACTTGTTACAGACTTTTCAACAAACAAAGTTATTTCAGGAATTATAACAATAATCCTCCAGCCAATAATCATGTCTGTGAGAAAATTCAAAACCAACCTTTTATGAGTTACACAACCACTGAGTTAATCATGCCACATTTTCTGGCATGATGAGTAACCAAGATGTAGAGACAGTAGTGGCAGATTATTTATTATATGGGCAGTTTTTATAAATTTCCCCAGGAAAGAGAAAGAACTGATATCTTTCACTTTTTGAGTTGTAATGAAAGCAGAGGAATGCTATATGCATATTGTAAAAACAAAAATGGCATGACAGCACAAGCCTTGGGTGGTATTTCTTTAATTAAAATGCTTGGATTGATTTCCCCTAATATTTCAGCTTAGAGACCTGCACTTTGCTTTAATAAATACTACACATGTCAAGAATATCAAGAAAAAAAAAGATGGCAACAGCAATATCCTTCTTTTGGTCTCCATTTTGATTGCAATTTTTGCCAGTTGAAGAGCAGGAGTGTTAGAAATGAGACTTTGTGCATATTGGCTGCAGTATAGAGAATATTTTCAAATCCAAGAAGTGATAGCACTGTCCCATTTACTGCAGGCAGAGGTGGTGCTGAAAATTCACAATACATAAGCAAGTTCCATGCAGCACTCCTTCAATCAGCATGGCAAATCAATGGTGTTCCTCAAGGAGAAGAGTAGTAGAAAATTGCCACATTTTTACAATATATTGGAGCCTTAACTACCAGAATCATTAATGTCAAGAATTTCATCAATTTTTGGAAGGAAATCAGGGTGATCAAAAGGTATGTGAAATTTCAGATTTGAATTGCTTTGAAATGCATGCTGGGTCTTCCCAGCCCTAATGTACTTAAAATCAAAACCTAGTTTTGGCAAAATGTCTCTCTCAGAGACAAATTAGGATGAATTTCTGGAAGATGCTTATTCTGCAGGGAAGCAATGGTGTAGAAACATAGAATATCAGGGTTGGAAGGGACCTCAGTAGGTCATCTAGTCCAACCCCCTGCTCAGAGCAGGACCAATCCCCAGACAGATTTTTACCCCAGTTCCCTAAATGGCCCCCTCAAGGATTGAACTCATAACCCTGGGTTTAGCAGGCCAATGCTCAAACCACTAGGAAAAGGCAGGTAGGTGTTAGTAATGGGAGATTCAATCATTAGAAACATAAATAGCTGGGTTTGTGATGACTGGGAGAACCATATAGTGACTTGCCTGCCTGGTGCGAAGGTTGCAGATCTCTCGAGGCATCTAGATAGACTTATGTGTAGTGCTGGGGAGGAGCCGGTGGTCGTGATAAATGTAGGTACCAATGACATGGGGAAGGGTACGAGAGGTGTCCTGGAGGCCAAATTTAGGCTGCTAGGGAAGAGATTGAAATCCAGGACCTCTATGGTGACATTCTCAGAAATGCTTCCAGTTCCATGCAAAGGGCCAGGTAGGCAGGCAGAGCTTCAGAGTCTCAATGCGTGGATGAGACGATGGTGTAGAGAGGAGGCGCTTAGATTCATTAGGAACTGGGGAAACTTTTGGGATGGGGGAGCCTATACAGGAGAGATGGGCTCCACCTAAACCAAAGTGGAACCAAGCTGCTGGCACTTAACATTAAAAAGGTTGCAGAGCAGTTTTTAAACTAAGAGATGAGAGAAAGCCGATTGCTGCAGAGGAGCACGTGATCGGACAGAGACTTCTCTTAGAGGAGAGTCTATTGATAGAGATTCTCTAGGTTTTAGTCAGGAGGAGAGGATGGAAGAGGATAATGTAGGGGCCAGATCAGACGAGAAACATTCACATAAAAAAGAATCTGACACATCAGAAAAGGGCAGACAAATAAACAGTGACAAGTTTTTAAAGTGCTTGTACACAAATGCTAGAAGTCTAAATAATAAGATGGGTGAACTAGAGTGCCTCGTGTTAAAGGAGGATATTGATATAATAGGCATCACAGAAACCTGGTGGAATGAGGACAATCAATGGGACACAATCATTCCGGGGTACAAAATATATCAGAAGGACAGATCAGGTCGTGCGGAGTGGCACTATATGTGAAAGAAAATGTAGAATCAAATGAAGTAAAAATCTTAAGTGAATCCACATGTTCCATAGAATCTTTATAAATAGTAATTTCATGCTCTAATAAGAATATAACAATAGGGATCTATTATTGACCACCTAACCAGGACAGTGATAGTGATGATGAAATGCTAAGATAGATTAGAGAGGCTATCAAAATTAAGAACTCAATAATAGTGGGGGATTTCAGTTATCCCCATATTGACTGGGAACATGTCACCTCAGGACGAAATGCAGAGACAAAATTTCTTGATACTTTAAATGACTGCTTCTTGGAGCAGCTGGTACAGGAACCCACAAGGGGAAAGGAACTCTCGATTTAGTCCTGAGTGGAGCGCAGGAGTTGGTCCAAGAGGTAACTATAACAAGACCACTTGGAAATAGTGACCAAAATATAATAACTTTTAACATTCCTGTGGTGGGAAGAACACCTCAACAGCCCAACACTGTGGCATTTAATTTCAAAAGGGGGAACTATGCAAAAATGAGGGGGTTAGTTATTAAAATTAAAAGTTACAGTGACTAGAGTGAAATCCCTGCAAGCTGCATGGATGCTTTTCAAAGACACCATAATAGAGGCCAAACTTAAATGCATACCCCAAATTAAAAAACACAGTAAAAGAACTAAAAAAGAGCCACCATGGCTTAACAACCATGAAAAACAAGCAGTGAGAGATAAAAAGGCATCTTTTAAACAGTGGAAATCAAATCCTAGTGAGGTAAATAGAAAGGAGCATAAACACTGCCAAATTAAGTGTAAAAATGTAATAAGAAAAGCCAAAGAGGAGTTTGAAGAACGGCTAGCCAAAAACTCAAAAGGTAATAACAAAATGTTTTTTAAGTACATCAGAAGCAGGAAGCCTGCTAAACAACCAGTGGGGCCCCTGGATGATCAAGATACAAAAGGAGCACTTAAAGATGATAAAGTCATTGCGGAGAAACTAAATTAATTCTTTGCTTCAGTATTCACAGCTGAGGATGTTAGGGAGATTCCCAAACCTGAGCCGGATTTTGTAGGTGACAAATCTAAGGAATTGTCACAGATTGAGGTGTCACAAGAGGAGGTTTTGGAATTAATTGATAAACTTAACAGTAACAAGTCACCGGGACCAGATGGCATTCACCCAAGAGTTCTGAAAGAACTCAAATGTGAAATTGCAGAACTATTAACTATGGTTTGTAACCTGTCCTTTAAATCGGCTTCTGTACCCAATGACTGGAAGATAGCTAATGTAACGCCAATATTTAAAAAGGGCTCTAGAGGTAATTCCAGCAATTACAGACCGCTAAGTCTAACATCAGTACCAGGCAAATTAGTTGAAACAATAGTAAAGAATAAAATTGTTAGACACATAGAAGAACATAAATTGTTGGGCAAAAGTCAACATGGTTTCTGTAAAGGGAAATCATGTCTTACTAATCTATTAGAGTTCTTTGAAGGGTCAACAAATATGTGGACAAGGGGAATCCAGTGGACATAGTATACTTAGATTTCCAGAGAACTGGTTAAAAGACAAGGAACAAAGGGTAGGAATAAATGGTAAATTCTCAGAATGGAGAGGCGTAACTAGTGGTGTTCCCCAAGGGTCAGTCCTAGGACCAATCCTATTTAATTTATTCATAAATTATCTGGCGTAAGGGGCAAAAAGTGAGGTGGCAAAGTTTGCAGATGATACTAAACTGCTCAAGATAGTTAAGACCAAAGCAGACTGTGAAGAACTTCAAAAAGATCTCACAAAACTAAGTGATTGGGCAACAAAATGGCAAATTAAATTTAATGTGGATAAATGTAAAGTAAAGCACATTGGAAAAAATAAACCCAACTATACATATTATATGATGGGGGCTAATTTAGCTACAACTAATCAGGAAAAAGATCTTGGCATCATCGTGGATAGTTCTCTGAAGACATCCACGCAGTGTGCAGCGGTGATCAAAAGAGCAAACAGGATGTTAGGAATCATTAAAAAAGGGATAGAGAATAAGATGGAGAATATCTTATTGCCCTTATATAAATCCATGGTACACCCACCTCTTGAATACTGCATACAGATGTGGTCTCCTCATCTCAAAAAAGACATACTGGCATTAGAAAAGGGTCAGAGAAGGGCAACTAAAATGATTAGGGGTTTGGAACGGGTCCCATTTGAGGAGAGATTAAAGAGGCTAGAACTTTTCAGCTTGGAAAAGAGGAGACTAAGGGGGGATATGATAGAGGTATATAAAATCATGAGTGATGTGGAGAAAGTAAATAAGGAAAAGTTTACTTGTTTCCATAATATAAGAACTAGGGACCATCAAATGAAATTAATGAGCAGCAGGTATAAAACAAATAAAAGGAAGTTCTTCTTCACACAGTGCACAGTCAACTTGTGGAACTCCTTGCCTGAGGAGGTTGTGAAGGCTAGGACTATAACAGGGTTTAAAAGAGAACTGGATAAATTCATGGAGATTAAGTCCATTAATGGCTATTAGCCAGGATAGGTAAGGAATGGCATCCCTAGCCTCTGTTTGTCAGAGGGTGGAGATGGATGGCAGGATAGAGATCACTTGATCATTACCTGTTAGGTTCACTCCCTGTGGGGCACCTGTCATTGGCCACTGTCAGTAGACAGGATACTGGGCTAGATGGACCTTTGGTCTGACCCAGTACGGCCATTCTTATGTTCTTATATTCTAAAATCACTAGATAAAATAATCCTCCCAACCTTGGGAGAGGTGGAAAATTTTGAGAATGCATCCTGTAATATTCTAAAATCAAGATTAATGAATTCTCAATAAATTAAAAAATAAAGGAAATATGGATTGTCTTTTTGTTCTCATTATATAAATCTAATGAGAGCTCAATATAGCCTATCTAATAAGGTTCACAGTATTATGATCATGCATCAAACTTTTGTTAAATCAAACTGCTATTGAAAGACAGCTTCCTTGGATTATTAGAGATAATTTTCCCCTTGAAATATGCAATTATTGTAGTTTCACTTTTTTTTAATAAGGACAGTCCTAATTTAGGAGGCTGTGTCCTGATTAAAGCAGAAGTAAAATCAAGTAGATGACATAGCAAAATAAGAGCAAGAAGTGGAACGGAAAAGAAATTAAACTGCAGGGAAACTTTTTTTTAAAAAAAGACAGATATATTGTCAGTAGAGTTAAGGGAGCTAAGAATGCGAGTGAGAGAACATACGGAAACAAATAAACCCTCAACATTACACTTTACTAAGCATAGAGGTGGGCCTAAGACTTGGAAGCTGGAGCTTTAATGGAACAGGGCATTTTGTTTATGAAGTACAGCTGTGTCAGCTGAAAACTTGCCAAACTTCAGAAAGGAATTTTATAGACGATGAGCAGTTTCAGTGCTGGAGTAACATCCATTTCTTTAAGAACATCATTTCAAAGAACTACCTTAAGAATTTTCACATTTATAATTATGCAATAAATAATGAAACTTATTTTGCATTTCTGTAGCATCCTTCATTCGGGGATCTGAAAGGAGTTTGTTAACAGTAATTAATTAAATCTCACAATACACTGAGGATGAAGGTAAGTATGATTTTTCCCGTATTACAAATTGGTAAACTCAGGCACAAAGAATTAAGGGGCAGATCATCTTCTAGTGTAAATTAGAATACCTCCATTTGACTTCAATTGAGCTATGCTTGTCACAGTTCACCTGTGCAAATTCTCTTGTATTCACCTTCCGTGGTCCAGCAAGGGCACCCACTGTAGGCTCCTGGCTCCTCAGCAGTCACCTCTCTTGGGCAGAGGCCCACATGCATCTCCCTCCTGACCAAGGTTTTTCCAGGCTGCAGAGTTCCCTGCCTAAAAAGTATTATTCCCAGCAAGCCACATAGTCAAAACAGGCCAGTGTCTGTGTTTTGCTTTCTCTTCAGGGGCTATAAACAGTGTAATTGCCTACAGTTGTAAGTCATCACCTAGCACTTTTCTAAGCAAGCACATTTATTCTTAAAGTGAAAGCATTACAAAGAAAACATATTAAAACAATGAAAGAACCTACATGCATGCTAATAAGCTTACCAGTGATCATCCCACACTCCAAAAAGGATTCTGATAAGTGATCAGTCCTTTAACCTCCATAAAGGGGCTTTCTCTGTGGTTACAAGTTCATTAGAACCTAAGCTCAGCACAAGAACAATGAAACAGTCAATCCCTTCTTTATGCAGCTTGGGCCTTTGATCCTCAGACTCTGGGAACAGATAATCAGCAGACAGTGGTCCCCTACTCAAGACATAGCTTCAAAAGGCTGAGTTTTTGCATAACTGGAGGTGATACATTTGCATTCGCCTCCCCCGAGAGATTTCCTGGGAAACCCACTTAGCTTTGTTTGTTCCAAAAGTTCATTCTTGTCTGGCATATTGTTTCAAATAGACCTTTGAAGTTTATAACACTTTAAAAAATTTACACTGGTTACATTTTCCCTCTAAAGAAGTTACATACAATTCCACAATAACACATAAACTTGGCATTTTAAATACAATGGATTGTAAAGCTACTTAAACTTAATTCAAGATTTTTCAAGGATATTGCAGGAAACTGTCATATCTGTCACAGTGCCGATTTAAGCTAGCTAGGGATCTGGCTCAACGGTTTAATCCTGAGGACAATGTAAAGCATACAAAGAAGATTTGAGGAGCTGAGTTTTACTGTTCAGAATCATAGAGAGGCTTAGCAGCCACCCAGAGTACATCTGGTCAGGGGGAATTCATCTCCACAATGATGGAAGTATAGCAATATGCAGTAACATATTGTAGCTTAATAAGACATTGATATTATTACTTAACTTGTTGGATTTGATAACGTCTATCTTTTTAAAGATCTGTATCAAAACTTGTAGAAGAGTAGACAATTTTGTACATGCAAATAACAGTTATTTCTAAAACATTTATGAAAAATTGGTGGTGTATATCTGCTTCATAGTGCTCACCTTTAACATATATCAATTGTGCTGTTGCAGTAGACAAAATTACAATAGTATTTGGAATATTAGCTAATTTCCCCAATACTTAGGAAATACCTAGAGAATTCTAGGTAACAATATTTAGATACATCACACAACTGAAAAGATATTAATGGTGGCCACTGTAATTCACTAAAGGAAATTTTAACTCAAATATTTTTTCTTTGAGTGTTTGGTCTATTTAATTAGAGTTTCCCTGAGAAAATATCCACATTGTAAATATTCTTTATAGAAGAAATGATGTGGGGTTCACAAATCATGGATAAATGTCAGATGAAGAGGAATATATATAATATGCTCAGCAGAATTCAATTTTTATTTTTTATAATTGCAGCAGATAACATTAATGTTTATTTTTAAGCATTTTTATTCATTTAAATTTTCACAGTAGCACAAAATTAGGGGAAGGGATCAGACAATACAGGGTTCAGACAGTAATTATTTAACAACAGTAGATGCTGAGATTCAGTTAAAGATTTATAACCATTAAAACACAAATTGTCAGCATCACATGTCAAAATATACAAAGTAAATATCCTTAAATCAAACTCTAATAAGTTCTCAAGAGGAATTTTTCTTACTTTGTCTATCTATTAATTTTGATTATTATTGAGGGAAATATTTTTGTCAGTTTGTGTGTGTGTACAGTGAAATTAATGATTACCAACATTTATTGATAAAAATCTAACCCTTCCAAGACTAATTACATATATATTATTTAAATGGATAAACTGTCAGTGCACTTGAAATGTATGTTTCTTTTAAAACCGTGTTCCCCACTAAGAACAGGGAATAGCTCTGAAACCTCTAAAACCAGAATAAACTATTTAAGTGCATTGACTGTAAATACAAGAGGGGCCAGATTGCCTCCTCCCATAGGAAAACCCATTGGATGGCTTCTAGGGGGAGGAAAAGTTAAGGTTCTGCTTGTGGAGGATTCTCACTTGCACAACATGAACATCAATTCAATCCTCATATTTGCAGAGGCTTGAGATAGATGAGCAGGTCCGAATCTTTAACATAAAATTACCCCATTTTCCTGCAGAGTTTCTCAAGGAGGCTTTGCTTACTCACATATACTAGAAAGGAGCTCAGATTGTGATTAATACATTGAGGAAGTACAAAGCAACAGCACAAGGATGCTTTTGCCAAATACTGATTGCATTGGATAAGATTATGAGGAAGTAATTTGATCAATGACAAGCAGACAATGTTGTTTTTGCTCAATTGCCAAAACAGCCACATCGTGAGGAACTATGGTCAATGGCAATCTTTTTACAGCCCTCTAATCAATGTTATACCATCTCCTAGAAGGACAACTCATCATTACTTGGTTCAATAAATCTGAATTCTTTATTATGGGCAGCAGGCCAGCATTTTGATAACAAATGGGAAAAAGTCTAGTGTCTGACTCTGTGTAATACACATGTAGAGCCTTCTTTAGCAACCTCATGTTGGCTAAAGTGCAACAGAATCAAAAGTTTTTAGGTTTCAGAGTAACAGCCGTGTTAGTCTGTATCCGCAAAAAGAAGAACAGGAGTACTTGTGGCACCTTAGAGACTAACAAATTTATTAGAGCATAAGCTTTCGTGGACTTGAAGTGGGCTGTAGTCCACGAAAGCTTATGCTCTAATAAATTTGTTAGTCTCTAAGGTGCCACAAGTACTCCTGTTCTTCTTTTTTTAAAAGTTTTTAGATACATTGATGCTTATTGGGATTGTGTGCTGCCAAAAACCCTAGTTCAGTGATTTGACATGAACATTCTTTCCTTGTACTGACAATCACTAGATACTGAATGTGCTATCTTTAACATAGCCTGGGCTAAATTTTCAATAAAGCATGTTCATATGTCCAGAGGAGAACTTATTCCAGCATGCATCCACAGATAACTGCTTATAGGGTTTATGGAAGGGGAGGCATATAGAGTATGTGCATGCTAAAGGCAGGCATGTTCAAAATGGCTGGTTTGTAGATATGGCCTTGGAAATAAGCACATATAACATCATTTTCAGGGTTGCTCAAGAGCCACTTGTACTCACACAGCCAACTATGGGTTGGAGAGGTCCCAGCCAATGGGAGCTGTGGGAAGCGGTGCCACCACTTCCCGCAGCTCCCATTCACAGGGAATGGTGAACCGCGGCCACTGAGAGCTGCAAGCGGCCGTACCTGCAGATGCTCAGGTAAACATAGCGTCTCGCGGCCCGCCAGGGGCTTACCCTGAACAAGCCACGAACCAAGTTTCATAGAATCATAGAATATCAGGGTTGGAAGGGGCCTCAGGAGGTCATCTAATCCAACCCCCTGCTCAAAGCAGGACCAATCCCCAACTAAAATCATCCCAGCCAGGGCTTTGTCAAGCCTGACCTTAAAAACCTCTGAGGAAGGAGATTCCACCAGCTCCCTAGGTAACCCATTCCAATGCTTTACCATCCTCCTAGTGAAAAACTTTTTCCTAATATCCAACCTAAACCTCCCCCACTGCAACTTGAGACCATTATTCCTTGTTCTGTCATCAAGTATCACTGAGAACAGTCTAGATCCATCTTCTTTGGAACCCCCTTTCAGGTAGCTGAAAGCAGCTATCAAATCCCCTCTCATGCTTCTCTTCTGCAGACTAAACAATCCCAGTTCCCTCAGCCTCTCCTCATAAATCATGTGCTCCAGCCCCCTACTCATTTTTGTTGCCCTCCTCTGGACTCTTTCCAATTTTTCCACATCCTTCTTGTAGTGTGGGGCCCAAAACTGGACACAGTACTCCAGATGAGGCCTCACCAATGTTGAATAGAGGGGAATGATCATGTCCCTCAATCTGCTAGCAATGCCCCTACTTATACAGCCCAAAATGTTGTTAGCCTTCTTGGCAACAAGGGCACACTTTTGACTCATATCCAGCTTCTTGTCCACTGTAACCCCTAGGTCCTTTTCTACTGCCTAGCCATTCGGTCCCTAGTCTATAGCAGTGCATGGGATTCTTCCGTCCCATGTGCAGCACTCTGCACTTGTCCTTGTTGTACCTTGTTGAACCTTGTTGAAGTTTGGGAACCCTTGCCCTATTGGATTAATTAAGGACTGACTAATTGAGGACTGAGCCCAGGGACATGGCTGCAGACAAAGGACATTGTTGAGGGCACTGTGAAAGGCCCTGTTTGTTTGTACACCCAGAGATTGTGTATGACTTGGCTGGAGGGCTGAGTCACAGAATACCCGCTGGAGAAGACCAGAACAACCAACAGCAGGCACTGCAAGCAGCACAAGCTGAAAAGAGTGCAGGCACATATACACAAACAGCTAGGGGGCGCTCATGTGAGGTGAGCAGAACTCCATTACAGGGACCATTGTGTTAATATTCATGATTAGAGAGTGATGCTATGGACTAGGCAAACCCACCACTCCTCATTCTTTGCGTAGGCTATTATTGTTCTGGAGCATGTTTTGGAATTTTGTAGGCTCCGTGAGCCTCTCAGCCTGAACCATCACCCTATATCAGGGGTCAGCAACCTTTCAGAAGTGGTGTGACGAGTCTTCATTTATTCACTCTGATTTAAGGTTTGTGTGCCAGTAATACATTTTAACATTTTTAGAAGGTCTCTTTCTCTAAGTCTATAATATATAACTAAACTATTGTTGTATGTAAAATAAATAAGGTTTTTAAAATGTTTAAGAAGCTTCATTTATAATTAAATTAAAATGCAGAGCTCCCCGGACCGGTGGCAAGGACCTGGGCAGCATGAGTGCCACTGAAAATCAGCTCGCATGCTGCCTTTGGCACACATGCCATAGGTTGCCTACCATTGCCATATATCCTTCCTCATATTACCTGGAAGAGGTGAGAGTTCTGATCACTACCCAGAGGAGGTGATGGTCTGTGCAAGAGAGTGTCTGGATTATAATGTCTTCTATGTCAACATCTAACCTTAAGACTAGGTCTAATGATAATGGTTTGGGTTGGACAGGAAATGACCCCTGAAAGTCCTAAAAAGTTGAGAGAAGAAATGAGGGGGTTTTGGTTTTTTTTTTTTTTGTGTCAAAGGTTTTTTCAACATGAACACTGAAGTCCATTTCACTAAAATAACAGTGAATATATTGATGGAGCTGTCCAATATTGAAAGCTTTGCTACATTTGATTACGTTAGCTAGTAATAAATGTCTATGTGGTGACTTACTGCGCTGCAAACTGGCACGCTCCAGATTCACATCCTGGCTTCCCACACAGGGACTCGCAGAGTAGACAAGCCCAAATTCCCTTTGAGGACCAGGGCCTAAAGCCCGCCCCTGTCCTTGGCATTTCCTACTGGGTAGTTTATACAGCTCCACAGTCATCTTGCTGGCTTTTGTAAATCTCATTCTTAGATGCCTAACTCTTCCCATGCCTTGTAAAGGGAGCCAAGGCTCCTAACTCAGAGCTATGGATTTGACTAGGTAGCAGAGTGCCTAAAAAGTAGGTATTGCAATACTAAAGCCAAGTCCTCTTTGTGGATCTGGCTCTTGAAGGTATTATGATATAAACTCCTAATGTTGGTAGGAAATTAAAACTTGTGGCACTAGCAAGCCTGCACTGTCACTTCAAAGAAGTGATAAGTCACCTTTAGCTAAGATTAAAAATATGATGGACATAATTCTATAGTTGGTCTATGCATAGACCAAACCCCTGAAATGTCCAGACTACAATTTATATTTTACTTGTACTGACAGATAAATACACCTGATGCCCTGTTTCTCTCTGCAACAGTGACATCTTCTGGACCATTAAGTTAATTTCTAGCTTTTAATGCTTTAAACAATTTCTCAGTATATAACCAATATCCATTTAACTTTGTTTGAAAAGTAGCACTGGCTATCAAAATTCAAGCTTGATGCACGTAGAGTGAGACTGCATTTTGTCTGCTTTCATTTCATTCAGATATAGATCTGAAATCAGCTTGAAGGGTAATACGTTTTAGGAGACATCTAGTTCAACAGTCATTTAAAGGATAATTAAAGTATCTTCTAAACACAAGTAATCAAAATCAGCAGATTCATGCTGTTGGATTTCTGATGAAGTTATTCAAGTAGCCTTGATCTCAGGTGTTGGTAGGGCACTTTCCTTAAGGAATACTGAAGGATCTTTTGGGGAAGTTTAAAATAACACAGTCCCTAGTGCTCTCCTCCAGTTGTGCTTAAGAAAAGGAGTCCATGTGGGTAAAAATGGCAGAGTGTCATGCACAGAGGGGAGCAGCAGCTCTGCTGCTTGCTCTCTGTGTCCTCATGGAAGCTTCTCTTCTGACCTGCTGCGAGGCTGTTGTTCCATGGGTTGCGAGTCATGTCAGTAGATTAGAGAGGAGCCACCAGCCTACATACACAGTATACTCATATCATGCTCACAGCCACCATGCACTTTCACATGCCCTCTCGCATCCCGGGCTAGTATTAGTTACTCACTGTGCTGAGTTACATCTTGTTGTGCTATGATACAATCCTACCATGTCACAATTTGAATACCAGATTTCTGTCAAGTACATGTCTGAATGAGAACTCCTAGTTCTTCACCCCAACCCAGTGACAGCTGATGCCCAAAATAAAGGGTGGCGCTGTGGACAACAGTTGGCACATGCACGCAAATATAGACACAGCTTGTCAAAAAAAGCTGGGAATCTGACATCAAAGAAGTGTTTTTGTGGAGAATAAGGGACATTAATGAGGAAGTGGGAAGAGAAAAAGAGCCATCCTTACCCTTCTAGAAACAACCTTTGCATGCACACCCCAGACATTGCTCTCCAGCACAGCTGAGGTTCTGGCCCAATCAATTTACTACAGATATATCCCTATAAAAGAGCAGTACATGTCAATATAGTTATTCTGCTTTATGTGGCAGCAAATCACTAGTTCGGAACACGGCAAACAGGAGAATTTTGAATCCAGGTCTGGATTTAGGGCCAACCTTTGCAGCCATCTTTTATCTGAGATGATTATTCTAAGCAGACTTAACTGGTCTGTGAGAGGGGGTGGGAGAATCAAGACATTCCTTACTCTCTCTGCTAGCTACTGCTTGGCTCTAACATGCATTGTGCATTTGCCACAAGATGTGTTGTGTCATATATTTCAAGGCACTTTTGCCTTGGTTTGCAGCTTTGAGAACTTTATGTGGCTTCCACTCTTTCCTCCCCCACACTCCATGATTTAAAAAAATAATTCAGTGGGGTTTGTCACTTTTTCTTTCCTAAATCACTAGCCTAAATAACATCTCTCTCTCTTTCTCTCTCTATCTATAAAAGACAGTGAAAGAGAGTGAAAGGGGGTGATGTCAGTTAAAAATTAGTATCTGATCACAGTTATAATGGATACACAAGACCATTTGTTGTTTTAAAGCAGCTCCTTTACAGATCTAACTAGTGCCAGTTACATCTTCCACTTTTAAACTCTTCTGTATTGGACACAGATACAATTTTAATGGCCTTGAGTAAATTTGTGGGCACTGAACTGTAAAAAACATGCTGGTTTATATAGCTCATACAAGCATATCCACATGACCAGACATAAACTTTTATTTAATTGGTTGTCTTCTGTCTACGACCAGCAGAGGGCATGTCAGGACTGAGTTATGTAAATGCATACAAATATAAAATTAAAACAAGATTAACATTTCCATCAAAAATAGTAATTTGCCGGTATTGAAGCAATCTTTATGAGTTACATTTTCTAACTTTAAAAAATACTTGAGTATAAAGTTTTAAAACATAACATTTAAACAGTCAATCCCTTATCTCTAAGTAAAATGCCACGTGCAACATTTATTCTAGTCAACTACCTTTCTAAAACTGACATTTGTTTATTGTGCATATTCAAAAACATTGTGAAAATGATTCTTATGTATCCAAATGGGTATGTACTTTAACAACTGATGCATAATACCTTTTAATAAATTTAAAACCCACTATTGCATTGCTAAATGAGAACAGAAAATACCAGGTAGGTCTGTGGGAATGATTGTTTATGTACACTACATAGTCAGTGAAAGGCCAGTTTCAACATCATTAACCATGTAATTGCATGTCATGCACTTGCATGTTAAGACTGTATATATCAGCATAGATCCGTATGGAGTTTTACCACTATGCAAAAGACAACAAGACAGATTCTCAGCCATTGTAAAGGGGCAGCGTTTTTTTAATGAAGCTATGGCCATTTACGCCAGCTGAGGATCTGGCCCAGTGTCTGTGCCCTGAATAGTATATAGTCTAAACTGGATCCATATAAGAGTCAATATAATTTGGATAAGTGATAATTCACAATGAACTGGGCATGTAGAAAAATAGAGAGGTGATCAAAGTTGGAAGAAGAATGTGAAGGCACAAATGAAGGATGCTGAGCATAAGCATTGGGAGGCTGTGTCAGACTTAGAGGGATGCATTCATAAGGGAGAAGCCAAGAGTTAGAGATTCCAAGGTGGAGGCTTCATGTACTAGGAATTTATGTTGGTATAATTACGTTGCTCAAGGGTATGGAAAAATCCACATCCCTGAGCAACCTAATTACACAAACTAACCCTTGGTCTAGACAGTGCTATGTCCAGAGGGCTTCTCCTATCAACACAGCTACGGCCTCTCAAGGAGGTGGAGTACCTACTCTGATGGGAGAACCTCTCCTGTTGGCGTAAGTAGCGTTGCTGCAGCATTGTAGGTGTATACCTGCCTGAAGAGAGGAGACAGAGAGTATAGGAGAAAATGGGAGCAGAGATGTAAATAGGGGTACAGTTGTGTAGAGCCCTGAAATGAAAATGAGACATTTGAACTGGGTGTTCAAAAGAAAACAGTGAAAGGATTTCAGGGGGAAGATGAGGTGCTCAGAGAGGTAAGAGGAAGCTTCCATTAGACTGAAGGGACGAGAGATGTGAGGTGTAGGCCGCAAATCAGAAGGTTGCTGTTGCAGTAGTCAATACAATGGATAATCAAGGCACACTGTTTAAATAATGGCTAATTACAAGTGCTCTGACTGTAATGCTTTGTTCTCCATTTCCTACTTTTCCACTTGCATAAATGGGGTCAAGTGCTAAAACTCTGGCCATAATAGCCTGGTGTTAAAAAATGTGCAGGCACAACAGCACTCAGTTACACAAACTGGGTATTTGAACATGCAAAGCTGTGCTCAATTTACTATTTCCCCAGTTGGTTTTGTCACACTTGTCCTGGTGTTCTGAGAAAAACTTAATCATTGTAGTATGATCAAGGGTTTTTCTACGTGGTACGGTAATGCATACTACAGGGGTGTGAATTCTAACGCGCACCCATGAGTTGTGCACTAACTACAAGTCCCCTGGTGCACATTAACAGGGAACTGTAATACATGTTAATGCACACTGGGGAACTATTAGTGCATGCCAACATGGGCCTGTTGGTGCGCTTTAGAATTCACACCCTGTAGCATGCACTGCTAGCATGTAAACAAGCCCCAGCTTTTCCACCTGGCAGCTATCTTCCACTGCTTGGGAGACTGCTTTGCACTGGTGTTACATGTTTGGAATTGTTCATGACTTTAAGTGCTATGAATGTACTATAGTAAGTATAATTTCCACAAGCTGTTTTGTAACATCAATTTTTTTTTCGCATATAAGAAACAGCATTATAGCTAGATGCAATTTTCCTAATTTCAATGAAATTTTTATAAAACGGGAAACACTTTGAATTTATGCCCCACTGGTAAGTTAAACTGCCATTTAAAAAAAAAAACATGGAATGTTGCCCCTAGGGCAAGAAAAGAAGCAAGAACCACATGTGACATTGTTAATTGCAAGACTGAATGCATAACTGGAAGTCATTCAGATACCAAAACAATTGGTGTGGTATAAGAACCTAAACAAAGTAGAAAACAGTTTATGACACTGCTGAATTTGACTCTTAAGACATAATATAATTTTCCAAACTACAAATCCTATAGACATCTTACATATTCCAAAATGACTTAGCACCAAGAACCTGAATAACTGGTTCTCATGTAAAACTGCCTTGAAATAATATTACATTTGGCAAGTTATCTTCCAATAGGGAATTCCCAGTGAATTGAGTAAAGTGATATTAATCTAGTGAAAAGAAAACTCTGATGCAATGCCAGAGGAGAGTCAAAAAGTGGTTGCTAGTGGGTAATAGTACGCATGACTGATAATCAAGTTTCACTTTCAGGGTGATCTAGCTAACTGGGAATCTTACCCAGGGTCACCTCCAATTCCACCTAAAAATAGTCACATTTTTCAAAAATAAGTATCTAAAATTAAGCTCCTAAATCCATATTTAGGTGCCTTTAGTTGAACTTTTCAAAAGAACCTAGAGTGACTCACATGCATCCGACGAAGTGGGCATTCACCCACGAAAGCTTATGCTCCAATACATCTGTTAGTCTTAAAGGTGCCACAGGACTCTGTTGCTTTTTAGAGTGACTTAGGAGCACAAGTTCCAAGCTAATGGATGAAGAGCAGCTGACTGAAACCAAAATCCTGGAAAGACTGAGATGATCAAGGGTTAAAACAGGGAAGCACTTTGAAGAACTTGACAGTGACTTGAGAACAGGTTAGTTGGGTCCTTAGCAGGGCCGGATTAAGACCTTTATTGGCCCTAAGCACTGAAAAGATTATAGTGCCCCCCCATATGTAATTCAAAATAAAAAAACAATACTATGCCGTAAAATAAAATTTTATTTTTAGAAATGACACAAAACTTACATGTATGCTGAAATTAAAATAGCTTCTTTCTAGATTTTCTGATTGCAAAATTCTGGATAAATTCATCAAAGCTGACTTGATGAAGCATGTCCGCTTCCATACACAATAGGGAAAGTGAATCAAGTCTGTCCTGACACATTGTTGTTCTCTGAGGGCTTTTTATTCTTTTCAGCTGAGAAAAAGAGCATTCTGTGGAGCAGTTAGTAATCATCAATGTTAAAAACATACGTAGTGCAATCTCTACATTTGGAAATACACATTGTATTCCATCTTTCAATATTGTGTCATGAAGATCAATGTGACTGAATTTCATTTTTCCTGTTTCATTCAACTTTGCAGGTATATAACAGTGGAACTGCCGTACTTCTCTACAGAGATTCATGTTCAAGTCAACAGGGTATGAGTCAACTAGCTTTTGGGAACCTTGTGAATATTGTTCATCAGATAAGTCCATATCGTTTAGAAAAGAAAATCTACTTGATACTTCTTTGTACACTTCACCTCTCTTCTTCTTATGAGCTTCAAGTGTATCAATTATAGCGAAGTAAGTAGATACGCGAAATTTGTCTCCAGGATTCAATGCTGTTTCTGTTGCACTGCTATCATTTGCTTGTTTTTTCCTGATTCACTTGCGGGACTGGGCTTCTTTGTAGTTTGTATCAGGCAAGATATCTTTTGATATGTCTTCAAATCTTTCGAAATCATTCCTCAACGTGTGTAAGTGGTCTGCTAATGATTGACAGAGGTCTGCACATGTTTTCAAATCCAATTATTTTTCTTGGAGAGCTTGACTTGTGTGGTAAAAGTATTGTAAAATTTCATTCCACATGGTCAACATGAATACAAACTCTAGTTCTTGCATCTTGTTTGCAATGTTTTCTGCCACTCGTATAGTTTCTCCCTTTTGTGATTGGTCTTCAGCTATACTTTCTAATACATCCACAATCTTTGAGTAGGACTCCAGAATTGCACTTGTTGCCACTGCATGTGCCTCCCAGCGAGTATTAGAAAGAGATTTCAACACACAATCATTGCCCAAATATGTTTTAAGAACTGCCCATTGGCGTGTTGAGGCAGAGAAAAATGTATAAAATAACTGGACTGTTGAGAAAAACCTTACTGCCACTGGACAACAATCAACAGCAGTGCGGCCAACAAGATTGAGAGAGTGTGCAGCACATGGTATGAATATGGCATATTTGTTCTGTTCTAAAAGCTTCTTATGCATTCCTTGATAACGCCCTGACATGTTGGCAGCATTGTCATAAGATTGACCTCTGCACTTTGAGAAATCTGTTTTGCAAACTTGGCACAGATAATGCAGTACTTGATTTGCCATTTCTTCACCAGTGTGGCTTTTCAAATTGAGGAATGCTATAAATCATTCAACTGGTTTTCCATCTGTGGGAGACACATATCTTGAAGTACCCAGCAGTACTTATTTCATCCACAATAGCTGAACGAACTTTGTCACTCATTAGACCAATGAGTTCATCACATATTGTCTTGGATAAGTATGATGGGTTACCATTGCCAGCATTCCCATATTTTGAGATATGGCCTGCTAAAAATGGGTCAAACTGAGCCACAAGCTCCAACAATCCCAAGAAATTTCCATTCTGCAATGATCCAAATGTGTCATTTGATCCCCGGAAAGGCAGACCACGTTCAGCTAATGTTTGAATAACAGCTAAAACACGCTGCAAGACATGTTGCCAGTATTCACACTCCCCTTTATTTTGTTCTTCAATTTTTGTGTCAATCCAAAGCCCTGTCTTCGATTTAAATATGTCAACATTGAATCTCTGTGAGTAGTGCTATTTTCATGTTGTTCAATTAAAACAGTATTCCGCCAGTCACTAAATCCATCTGCAGCAAACTGGGATGTTGAAGGTTTATATGCAAAAAGTTTGCAAACAAAACAGTACACAGACCCTGTTGATGGTGAATACAGTAGCCATTCTTGAGTGTATTTCTCACCATTTGCTTTCATGCCGAAAAATATTTTTTGTGGACAATATCTTGTTTGTTTGCCATTGGTTAAAAGTCCGACGTGATTTCTCAAATGGCCCAGTGTGGTGTTGACAGTCATTTGGTTCACGATCTATCCAGTAAGCTACATCATCGGTACTGAAAACAACCCACATACCAGGATCTTTTCTCTTATTATTTACAGCATGAGCAGGTTCAGTCTCTGACACATCCACACCTTCTAGAACAATATCTGTTTTACCACCAGGAGTAGGATGATCAGTTACAGTCTCTGATTTCCTCGCATTATTTCGATCTACGTTAGTAGGACGCCCCCCTGGTTTAGGTGGGGATAAGTAATAAAAAGAGAACAGAAAAATGGGGGAAGAGTGTGTAGAGGAGTGTAAGGAAGTCTAACAAAGTTCTGATTTTTCCCATGATGACTACTTTGATGCTTTTTTTGAAATATCAAATATCAAATTAAAAAAAAAATCTCATTTTTTTGGATGCCCCCTGTTTTGCTGGTGCCCTAAGCATGTGCTTAGTCTGCCTATTGGGTAATCTAGCCCTGGTCCTTAGTGCTGAGTAATTCTGGACAACATAAATAGCTATTGCATTTGTACATTAGAAAATTTTACTATGCCTGAAGGGCCAAAATATGCTTAAATATGCACTTAGGAGCAGGGCCAGCGCTTCCATTTAGGCGACCTAGGCGGTCACCTAGGGCACCAGGATTTGGGGGGGTGGCATTTTGCCGCCCTTGGCGGCAATTCGGCGGCAGGGGGTCCTTCTGCACTCTGGGTCTTTGGCGGCAATTCTGCGGAGGGTCCTTCACTCGCTCCGGGACCCATTGCCAAAGTGCCCCAAAGACTGGGAGTGTGGAAGGACACCCCCCCCCCGCCGCAGAATTGCCACCGACAACTGGGAGCATGGAAGGAACCCCGCCTAGAGTGCCAAAAATCCTGGCGCCGCTCCTGCTTAGGAGCCTTACTTTAAGCTCATACTTTTGAAAACTTTTGGCCACTGCCAATATCCTGGATGCCTTCCAATCAGGCTTTACGCCAGGGCATAGAACAGAATTAGTGCTGGTAGCACTGCTGGATCTTTTCTTGGCCATGGACAAAGGTCATAGGTCCACATTCACCTCTCCAATGGATCTGATACTGGCAACCATGTAATCCTGCTGTTTTACCTCAGATGTGGGAGGAATTAATGGGATTGTGCTGAGATGTCATCAATCATTCCCTTAAGTCCACACCCAGAATTGTGATGAACACTTGCTCTGCCCATCTTCAGAGTTCTCCTTAGTGGAGTCCCACAAGGCTTTATCTTCTCCTCTATCCTGTCATTCAGCTATGTGAATCCACTAGGGCAGAGTGTGAAACAGCATGAGCTAAAATGCCAGCAATAGCCAGATGCGCCTGCTCGACACCACTTTCACATCAGATGCAAACAGCACCATCTCTCAGTTACCCAAAAGTCTAAATGAGATGAAGGGCTGCTGGCTGAAAAAGTATTCTGGAAAGAATGAAGTAAGCTTGAGGGGAGAGAGCAGCAATTTAAAGAACTTGCCACTTCTATAAATTCACTTCCATTGAGGGAGTCTGCCCTCAAATTAAGTTAGTCCACAGACAACAGATCAGCCACAGGCAAAAGAATAGCCAGTGCCGGTGCACGGAGCCCATGCAACTTAGACCAGGGTTTTGCAACCCTCAGGGTTATGACCCAAAATTGGGTCATCAGAATGCATCAAAGGTTGGGATGCTGCTGGGCTCAGCTCCCCCCTCCAGGTGTCATGATCTGGTGCACAAGGTCACAGCACCATTCAGATTTGGCTCAGCTGCCCCTCCATTATGTTGAGCGGGGCAGCCAGCCAACTTGAATGTGTGGCCCTGCAATCCCATGCACCAGGTTCCAAAGCCATTCACACAAATTTGGGCCAGGCCAAACCTGAGTGAAGCTGTAACCCTGGAACTGAGAAACCCAGCCAGTCCCACAAGACAAGAGCCAGGAGAGAGCGGTTGGTGTCACAGTAAGCACCAGCCTCATAACATACCCCACACCCTGCAGCTGGGCAACACCTCATCTTCCATAACCATAGTGCTGACCCTCCAGTATCCCCCTAATGGGCTCCCGATGGGCTCATTGGTCTAATGAGTGACAAAGTTCGTTCCCGATGTACCTCCCCATAACTGGACAACTCCCCCTCTGGCATACCATCCATGCTGAACCCAAGCCCCTCAGATCTTCCCCCACTTCAGCCCCAGCCCCTTCTGCCCCCAACTCCCTCCCCAAAACCCCAACTTTACCTCAGGTCCCCAAATCCCCCCATCCCCGTACCCTCTGCCCTCCAATTGGCCATGTGGGGGATGCATATTTTGGGGGGAAGTATTGGCTTATTGTCCCTCTCCTGGACCCCTCTTCCCCATCTCCTTCCCCCAGACCCCCCCTCACTGCACTCCCACACCCCTCTGGCCCCCAATTCATTTCCCAGTCCCCAAAGAATGTCCAACTCCTTCCTCTCGACATCCCCAGGACCCCCAATCTCCCCACTTTACCTCTGTCCTCCTTACTCTCTGCCCCCTGTGGGCCATGGAGGGGAGCTGTGTGTTTTGGGGGGAGTGGCTTAGCTTGGCCTCCCTCCCCCCATTGGCTGGGGGGGAATGTTCTCCACTTGTTCACATCTGGCTGGAGCATCTGGAATCTTAGCTGTGAGCCCTACCCCCACTCTCATGAATGTTTGATGTGTATAAGTAAGTGTTATACTCATTAATATTTGAAGAAGAAGGAGTCACAAATCTGCACTGGAGCCCATCTTTCTGTTCCTCCACAACTGTGTTCACTGGGACTCATCACTGTTTTTGGACACCCAGACAGACTTGACCACAGTGGTCCAACCATTCTTGACCTCCATGCTTCATTTATGTAATTCTCTATGGTTAAGTGCTAAGACACAAAGCTTAAAAAAGAAAATGCAGTAGCTGCAATTTGTTCAGTATGGAGCAGCCCATCCTGTGAGCAACACAAGCCTCTGAGAACACATCTCCATAGGGTCTCTCACTCTTCAGTGACTCTCCATTTAATACCAACTCAAATTCAAGGTATTGATTGTCCCTCTTCAGAGTCCTCCATAGGACTGGCCCAAGTTACCCAAGAGACCACTTGATCCCACATAATCATGACCTCCAATAACAGGAGCATTCACTTGAAACAATGAAACCGCCACTGAGGGTAGTCGGGCTGGCAACATGGGCTAGCCACTTGAGTATATACCCAAGGTCCCAGACAGCCTTGTGCAGCCTGTGCTGTCATGGCTTCACTGCTGTTGTTTTTTGAGCCAGCTAGCTCAAAGCTACCTCAGGCGTGTCTGCAGGTGCTGCAGTCACCTCTAATTACAACGCAGACATACATTGTGTTATTTACCTGCTCTCAGGTGGAATCATTGCAGATGTTATCAGCCCAACAGGAAGCGGTGTAGGGTCAATTTTCCAATCCACCATTTTGGTTTGCCTGAGTTGTAGTTTACGCTCCATATTGTTAACCCTTCTTCTTCGCCTTTTTCTGTCCAAGGCAGGAAATCTCAAGCAGGAACAGTATGATGTGATCTATGTAATCTACCCAGAGATAAGACTCTATATAAGGACTATGTGCACAGCGCCCAGCGTTGTCCACCTCAGTGGCAGCCCAGTGCCTATTGTGTCCCAGCCAAGGCTATGAGTCAAGAGAAGATCTGCTTACCTGTGGTTCCTGATCCTGTGGTACTGTCATTCCAGGTACTGTGCATAGTTCCTGTGTACCTGTCTCCTGGCATTCCCTGTGGTCCTGTCGTGCTCCTGAACCTGTGAGTGGTCCTTGTTCTGTAAAAGCATCAGATCTCCTTGATTTATTTGTATACCTACCTGTGTTAATTTGGGGTTCTTGGCTTCAAGACTGTCTGTGGGGTTGACATCTGAGTGCTTTGTATTGTTATATCTGGTTTATTATGCTGGTTTGGGGTCCTGTTTAATAAATTCTTGTTCTGTTTATGCTTTATACCTGCCTCCTTAGTATTTTTAGGAGTGTCAATCACCACCTAGTGACAGATACGGGAGGGAGAACGGATCTGTAGTGTGGGGGTTTGTGGTTAAATCCTTAGCTCCCTGCGGAAATACCCTATACCGGGTTAACAGTGGCAGTGGTGTTACCTTATAGTGAAGAGCAACAGGTCACTGAGGGAAAGTGACAAGGAGAATGTAAAGATGTAGTTCAGTGGGGCATATAGAAGAAGGTGTTACTGAGTACATGGATGATGAAGGATTGGAGGGCATTCATAATGTGTTAGTGTTAAAGTAGCTCAGAGCTCTGTAAGGTTAGAAATAATTTAGTTGGGACTCCATTTCTTTGTGTGTGTGAGTCTGTGAAGGAATAGTTTCATAGAGTAAATATAGCCCTGGAATACCAAAGAAAACCGAAATCTTCAAGCACATAAACCAAAAGCAGTAAAAATCTTGCTGGCACAGAATATTACAAGTTTCATAGCTGAATCAGCAGAGATTTAGGATGGAAACCAAAGAAATGTGGGTCTGTGCAGAATTCGCTCACTACCATGAATGGCTTTAAAAAAAATCTACAAAAATATTGGTTAGTGAAGGCAGCTAAAAAGCATGTTGTTGTGGATGTTTTAGTTATATGATGTGCCTTGATTATATGATTCCAACCTTTTTATTTTCTATGGTAAAACAAATAAGAACACACTACTAAAAAAAGAATAATTATTTGGTATGTTAATCTTTCTATTGAATATTCTCTAAATCACTGGTTATTTGCATACTGCTCCACTGTGAAATCACCATTTTCTTTGTAGCAAATGCTCCAGGAAGATGTGACTATATATAATAAGAGTTGCATGATATTGTGATAAGCACTGTTGAAATGCCTATAAATAAATGTAAAAGCAACAGGTGTCTTATTGCAGTACTTATTTCTATATTTTCATCAGAAGATATTTATGTGGCAGTTAGAGAAATGTTTTCTTCTTAATGTTAACTACTACAGACACATTTGTAAATTATAGTATATGTCAAGAATAATATGTCCCTAAGTAATAAAGAATGATCAGAATTTCTCAGACATTCTTTACCTCTATAATGAGAATGAAACAGTTTAGTTTTAGAGTACCATTATGCATTATTCATGCAAGAGTCCTTTATTTATGAAAGAAACATCTCAAAGAATTGATAATACCTTATAGAAACCTTGCAAAAACATTCAGCTGTGTTTAGAAACAGTTCTACTTCCATATCATATTTTTCTATATTTTTCTCCTCGTAAGTTTTTTGATGAAGAACACAGTCTGCTCACTCTTCACTTAATCTCAGTTTTATGCAAGTGACATCATATTTAGTTTCTGTTAAAATTATTATGAACAGATGAGCTGCAAAGAATCAGAGACTCATGCAATAACATGAAAGAAGATTATAAGAATCTTCACATAAAAACAAAACTTTTTAGAAAGAGTTTTACTTGGAACAACTCTTTCAACTGCTTTTTAAATGCAGTCCATCTGAATAATAGACTGGAGTTTGCTCTCACTTATGTAAGATTGACAGTAGAGTAACTTCGACTTCAGTGGACTCTGGTGTAAAAAAGAGCAGAACCCAACCCCGTATCTTTTAATTAAATTTGAGTTGTCTAATAAAGAAGTTCTCCTTCTAATGAGGACTGAAAACCATTCTAAGTTGTCATCTTTGATTAGCAATCCTTTCAGTCTTTTCACTTTGAAAATCCTCGAGTTCTGTTTTGATGGTTACCATGAAAAATCAATTTGCTTATACCAATGCTTTAAGATTCTGGCTTTGTTTTGGAATGCTCAATCTTCGTCATCCGAATGCCTTATTTCAGAGGACACACTGTCTCATCTTTAGGCTGAGGCACAATGGAGTGAAGAATCAACCACTATCCCTGAGTACTGTATGTGTTTTTTGGCTAAATAGTAAACTTAATTTTCCAGGGCATTAAACACATGCATGCATTTTTAAAAAGGAAACCATTTAAACAATTGTTATTATTTATTTTAATTTGTCTTAAGTTTCACATTTGGGGGCTGTGCTATCATTTTAGTCATGTGATATACTGCACGCATGTTGGCTTTGCTGTAATTAAAGAAACAGGAGATTAATTTGAATCCAACAAATGGGAAAGGATTATATAAAAAGGAAGGATACGTTTGTCACCGTGCCTCAGTGGGTCACAGCTGAGAATACCAGATTCAGGACAAATTGCTGTGAAATAGGGCAGACTCACCCCTGACTGGTGCTTATTTTATCATTAGATTATACCAAGACATGGGTTACCTAGGGAGGTGGTGGAATCTCCTTCCTTAGAGGTTTTTAAGGTCAGGCTTGACAAAGCCCTGGCTGGGATGATTTTAGTTGGGGATTGGTCCTGCTTTGAGCAGGGGGTTGGACTAGATGACCTCCTGAGGCCCCTTCCAACCCTGATATTCTATGATTCTATGAAACTTGGTTCGTGGCTTGTTTTATTATTATGAATCCCACTTGTGGCATTTTCCCTAATTAATGTTGGGTGACTTCCCTCCTTTCATTACAAGTTTCTTTCTACACTCAAACTCTATGCTTGCAAGTGGGGAAGTATTGCCTCTCAGAAGTACCCAGGGTGGTGTGTAATTTTCCCAAGTTACTGAGTGGGGGCTCGAGCTGGTTCTGTGTTGTATTGTTGAAAAGGAACCCCTAGATATTGAACCAGCCCTGGTTGCTGCCGGCTTCACCTGGCAGAAGGATTACAATTATATACATGGTCATATTTCAATCATACAGCGTCACAACATTAAAAATAATTTATATTATCTTTTAAATTAGTGGTTTGACTCACATCTATTCTGTGCTCTCACTGAAGTGGCAGAGGCATGGATACGTGACAAACCCACTACACTTGTACACAAAGTAATAATTTTTAGTAATTCTCTCATCATCAGCCTAGAACTGGTGCAACTCCACTAGTGCTAGCAATGGTGGCAATGTTATTATAGGCCAAGCTTTGGAGTCTTCACCACTGTGTCTTCTAACCTTTTTCAGAGCAGGTGTAGATGACACTTTCCCCTGGGGAAAGTAAACATTTCTGAATATCAAAGACTAGATTAGGTTGTAGCAAAAAGATTACTGTTAGTAGGATATGTGATTAATTCATGCCAAGTCCAGGAGAAGATGCAAGGTTTTGGAAAGACATAG
Organism: Trachemys scripta elegans; assembly: GCF_013100865.1. Taxonomy (NCBI): domain Eukaryota; kingdom Metazoa; phylum Chordata; order Testudines; family Emydidae; genus Trachemys; species Trachemys scripta. Next base: position 315,361,104 of record NC_048298.1, on the reverse strand, counting down.
TAGACTGGATGAGTTGATGCAGGGTGTTTGTTATAATTTATGTCGTCACACTATTTAGAGGCCCACTCTCCATTGTGCTGTGCGTTGTACACACACAACAGAAAGATGGTCCTTGGCCCAAAGAGTTTACAACCTAGGGGTGAAGGTGAAATATAAATAATCCTTAGCTCTTATACAGCATTTATGTAGGAGATAAGTATCATTACCGCCATTTTACAGATGGGGAAACTGAAGCACAGAGCGGTGAAGTGACTTGCCCAAGGTCATACAGCAGGCCACTGGCCAAACTGAAAGTACTACCCACATCTCCTGTGTCTTTGTCTAATGGTCTATCCATTATACTACAATGCCTCCACATTGGGGAGGTAAGAATGAGAAGATTGGAGGCTAATGGTTTGACTAGCTGTGAACATGGAATTTGAAGTCGTTGAGGCTATGGATCAGGGTGCAAAACTGTCAGGGGAGGAAGACAGAAAGCCAAGTGTCAATACAAAAAGAAAGAAAGAAAGAAAGAAAGATGGGAGGAGCTGGAGAAGAAAATGGATAAAAAGTTCTGTGTAAGTGGCCATGCAGTGGTAGTAATCCCACTCTTGCTGAAGAGCCAGCATGGCTGGATCCAATACATATGTGGTCCCCCATCTCAAAGGCCCAAGATCCAGCATGTAAACTACAGCACACTCCTATGACATGACAAGTGGGGCCCAGGCGTGGACATTAATCTTATAGGGAAGGAGGAGGCTAATAGATAACATGTCCAAAACTGGTATTTATGGAAGAAATCAAGGGAGGCACTGTATAGAGGTTTCCTGTTAAAAAGGACAATGAGTGTGTGATACGTGCCAGCCACGGGTGCAATAGAAGGAGATATGTCAAGTTTGATGCCCACAATACTCTTAGCATTCAGCACTGAACCCATGAGCAGTGACCATCACAGAGTAGGAAGGAATCCATGATCTTGGTGTTTATTCCTTAAAGATTCAAGTTTGACAACACTGGTGCTGGTGGCAGTGTCACTGGTGTTGGAGAATGTTGCTGTTTACAAACTTTTAATTCAGAAATATTATTTCTTTGTCCTAACCTTTTTGGCTACATCTGCCATGTCTGGGTTCTATCACATCTCTCTGCCTCAGCAATATGGAACCATGAGGCTATTTTATATCCTACCCTCTCTTTTGAGAAACATCTAAATTATGTGCTTAGAATATCCTTCTACCACTTAGATGACATTGTTACATCAGGGGCATTTTTGTTTCACTTAGACCTCAAGCTGTTTTTTCCATGCTTCTGTTATCTCAGTACTGTATGATTATGGTTCTTTTTGCTTGTTTGTACAATAATGTTTTGCATAAAATAGAACTGGTTATCTGAATGCCCAAACAGGGCATGCACAGCAATGGAAACATACTGATCACCAGGTCCCTCTCCTGCACAATGGAGTGAGTTGCAGGAGAAAGCCCGCTTGGTGGATGATAAAAGCTGTGCAGCTTTTAGCTTACAAAACATGTATTGAAGGAGGCAGAGACCTTTGTTTTAAAAATGAAGAAACAAATCACTCACTGTAGTGTGCCTGCATGAAGTGTGACTTTTTCTAAGACTCACAATTCTGGCAAATGAAAACCAATTTTCACCGTAGAGGTCAACAAAACTCAACTCTCTGCCTCCTGTAGCTTAAATGTGATTGAAAGAAAATATTGCAAGAATACTTTTATAATAGGGAAATATGTATTTTCCACTCTCTTCATACTCATAAGTGATTATAGTTTCACTTCCAACTTTTAAAATAAAAATAATCTTTGTGCAAAGACAACATGTACAATGGTTTAGAACTGGCATACTGTGTAAGTGTCAACAATGGATCTGACTCAGAAGCTCACAAAAGTCAATGGACGTCTTTCCATTGACTTCAGTGGGATTTAACATCAGGCCTAATCTGCCTAACCTTGTAAAAGGCACAGAATATGGACGCTGAAGGCCCAAAGAGCTCACAATTTGGAAAGTTTTGCTAGCATTTGCGCTGCAATATTATAACTACAAATATGTTATGCACATATATTTCTCCTTGTCTTTGTTTTACAAGATGGTCAAATTCTTGTAACTTAGTGAGGTGAAGGAGGAAAGAGTCAGTGAAATGGTCAAATTACACAAAACACAACTTGGTCTTTCTTTCTCAGCCTTGCATTGGCAGACAGTTGGGAAAATACATAATAAAATATGCTTTATTTTTATCTCCAACTTCTATGATTATTTTTAGAACTCCACGTGGTAGGTGGCCTCCATTCTCTAGATATAGTACCTCTAGGTCATTTATATAGCTATCTTCCCCCTCTAGATACGTGCTAGGCTTCCTAATTCCCCATATTACAAGCTGAGCTATAAATAAAAGATACCAAGCATAGCTCAGATGATTTTACATCATAACATTCTGTGCTATTCGTTATAAATTCACAGCTCCTATGCTATTCTTCCTGTGGGTTAATGAACTTTAGGAGGGGGTACCAATGTACTCTAATTGTCTTACTTATTATCTTTAGATGGCTGAACTGCTCCTTTTAAAACTGGGTTTATAATATAGGTGGCATGTTTTGAATTATAGAGTATGGAGGCATTTATAGCCATACATTCTAGGAAAATGCTGGCATTCAAAGGGTTAAAATGGTATGAAAAATAAGAAGAATACAAACCAACCAGGATTAGAGCTCAGAAACTGAAAACAAGTTACCCACTAGGTTATTGTCCATGGAAATGTATAGCTATTACACTATCTACAGGAAGGCTACCCCGTTGTCCCTTTAATACATCAAAAACAATGTGAATTAAAGAAACAAACAAAAAAAGACATAGAGTAGAAGGGGGATAGAGTTCAAAGAAAGTGCATTTCCCACATAAAAATCTATTGCACATTCATGGGAGACAGCCATGGAAACCAGATCTCAATACTGCATGATTTGCGTCTTTTACTAACAAAATGAGACTAATTTTTCCACCTTTTTGTCTGTACATGTCTCCACTACTAAGATGCTATAGTGCAGTTTACATATTTTAGAACAGGAAGGAGATAAAATACCTAGATTCCAAGAATTATACTAGCCCCATTTTACAACTCTCAATCCTGCAGTAAATAGAAAAAAGGAGACAAGCTAATGACAGGATTATCCAGATACAGGGAAAACATGTTTGGGCTGGAGGGAGCCTGGGAAGCTAGGTGTTGGCCTATAGAAGCAACTGCTCTTGATCTTGGCCACTTAACTTCGTTGTGCCTCGGTTTCCCCATCTGTTTATTTCAGATTTTAAAAATGACAATGTGCTTATCCAATAGTCTTCAGCACCTCTAAGGCACTTTAAACATTACATACACAAATTTAAATACAGAAAGTCGATCCAGCCTACCGAATCCCATAACAAAATCCAGCCATACATTCAGACCATCTACAAATATAAGTGGTTGAACTGAAAAGACCGGGGTTCAATTCTCACTCAGCCACTGATTTCCTGTGCAACCTTGGGAGAATCATATAATCCACCTTGGTTCCCTATCTGCATAGTGGGGATATTATTTCCTTACCCTACTGGAGTGCTGCAAACATAAATTCTCTAATGTTTGTGAGATGATCAAATACTATGATGCTGATGGCCATGTAAACACATAGATAAACAAATCATTAATTCTGCCTCACATGCTTACCCAGGTCTGTAAACTGTTTTGATATCCACGGATGAGAAGTGCTCTTTATGCTCTGACTACATTATATATTTTGTCAAACTTGAATTGCTGAGCTTTCTTTTCTGCACTTAAATTAGAATTAGGTGGTTTTTCACCAAGTCTGGAGTTAACATTGCATAAGTTGGTCATCTGACATTTGTATCAGCATTGTTTTCCTTGGCTTGGTCTAGTAGTGTCTTTAAGCACTGAATTCAACCTGCCTTTTATCTGGAGTCCCGTTTGAATTAGGTTTGCCTTATGAGTGTCAGTGTGATTATCAGACCTGCCCTTTGAATGGGAGTGTCAATTGTGTTCTGTTTGTACAACAAAAACATTAATAATCTGACAATGGGCCTATCCCATTCTCTACATATAAATCCATAATTCTCTATATAAATCCATGGTACGCTCAGGGCCGAAATAACCCGTAGGCTAATAAGGCTATAGCCCTAGGCCCACCTATTTTTATGCCCTACTTTAAGTCCTAATTTTTAGCCCTTCCCCTCCTATTTTTAGGCCCTACTGTAGGCCCTCCATTCCATATTGAAGTAATAGCTGAGCAATGGTAGTCTGTCGGTGTTACATATTGCCTCTATATAAATCCATGGTACACCCACATCTTGAATACCATGTGCAGATGTGGTCACTGCATCGCAAAAAAAAAAAAAAAAAAAAAAAAAAAAAAGATATATTGGACTTGGAAAAGGTTCAGAAAAAGGCAACAAAAAGGATGAGGGGTATGGAATGGCTTCCGTATGAGGAAAGATTAATAAGACTGGGACTTTTCAGCTTGGAAAAGAAGCAACTGGGAGGGGGGAGGAGGAATATGCTAGAGGTCTATAAAATCATGACTGGTGTGGAGAAAGTATATAAGGAAGTGTTATTTCCTCCTTCTCATAACACAAGAACTAGGGGTTACCATATGAAATTAATAGGCAGCAGATTTAAAACAAACAAAAGGAAGTATTTTTTCATACAACACACAGTCAGTCTGTGGAACTCTTTGCCAGAGGATGTTGTGAAGGCCAAGACTATAATGGGGGGAGGAGGGGGGAACCTAGATAAGTTCATGGAGGATAGGTCCATCAATGGCTATTAGGCAAGATGGGCAGGGATGGTGTCCCTAGCCTCTGTTTGCCAGAAGCTGGGAATGGCCGACAGGGGATGGATCACTTGATGATTACCTATTCTGTTCATTCCCTCTGGGGCACCTGGCATTGGCCACTTTTGGAAGACAGACTACTGGGCTAGATGGGACCTTTGGTCTGACCCAGTATGGCCATTATTATGTTCTTATGTTCTACATGTGCCCACCTTTCAAGAAGAGTTGCTGCTATCAGAGTCAGCTTGTTTCCCATTCTTGCTTCTCCTGGGGTTGACCACCGAGATCCTAGCTTTTTCAGCAAGACTATCATAGAATCTATTGTCTCATCTGGAGAAGATTGTCTTTTCTTTTGTCTGTGAGATTATCTTATCTAATATATGTCTATGAAATGGTAAAGTGTAAGTTAACTGATTGAGTTCACTGGATGCTGAAGGCATGAATCTACTAGTAATTGAAGACTTGAGCTGAAGAAGTCAGGAGCTCCTGATACTAAAGCTTTTGTGGCACAGGACAGATAAATAGAGCTGAGCTAAAGTGTGTACTAGATGTGGCAAAATTATGTCTCTTGTTGGGTTTTGTAATGAATATTTTATGTGTAACACAGTGTGAGTAACAGTATTGAAGTTGTTAGCAGAATTTGAACTCTGTTAAAGAGATTATGAAACTACAGTGTACTGTTCATAGATAAGAGAAAATGGAACCACCCCAGTGGCCTTGTGATAAGACTACAGTAATGCATCTTGTTCTCCGCCCTGACCTCTTACCTCCTAGGAGTGCTGCAAAGGCATGGTGCCTCACTCTCCACTGCCTTTCACCTTGTGGACTCAATTGCATCAATGCAAAGTGAAATGCTGTGAAATGTTGCTATTCTGACTTGCACTCCTGTTGCAGAGGTGTATATGAGTACACAGTGTACAAGGCAACAAAGAATCAGACTCATTTTGTTCAGCTGGTAGAGTTTGTGTGGAGTGCCTCATACCACTGTGGAGTGATACTCTGAGATGACTGTACTATGACATAGTGAGGCTCTGAAGCCATCTGCATCTCCTTAACTGAAAGATGTCTTCCAGGTAGATGTGAAAGAAGTGACTTGTCTAACAGGTAGTGGCATATGAATGGGGAACTAGGTCTTGCATATAAAAAAGGTTATTTGGGGGTAACTAGATTTCTTAAAATCCTAAGATCACAGCCCTTATTTTTTCCCAATAAATCATGGTAAATATACCGCTTTTTACAGAATTTTTTAAAATTGAAAGAAAAAATACAAGTGTACAGAAAAGAAAAACATAACAAATTATACAAAAAATTCCCAGAGATAAATATAACTGAAGCGGTTGTGATTTTTCAAGACTATGATTTAAAATAATGTACTGGTTTCCATTCAGGTAACAATGGGAGTATACACATGGAAATACATACATGTGCAAATCCCTGTACCCACAGAGAACCCCATGGAAGTCTGCTGCAGGATTGAGACCCTGGAAATGTCCAGGGCAGCCTTTAAAGCTGTTCTAAGATATCACAGGATAGTTTTTCCACTGACCTTTTGTAGCTCTAGGTCAGACTTTTTGAAATACAGTAGCTACATTTGTTACTCCTTATCCTCCACCTCTGATGATGCTTACTGTGTTGATGGCAGGCTATTACTGGAATAATGCTCAGAGGGCAGAGTAATATCACAAGCAGAAGACTACAAATTTAGATGTTAATTCTCTGGCTTGTCTTTTTCATTTGTTGTATGTTTGTTTCTAACTCAGCCTTTTGTCTAATATTTATATTACTTGTGACCAATATAAATTCTGAAGTCTAAAATCCTAATTAAATTAAGTGAATATAAAAGCTTTTCATGGCATTCCCCCTCCCCCCCCTCCCCAGGAACAGACTATTAATCTTTTAACAAACAGTTCAAGTGGACAAACAGATCGATGTAAAACAGATCTTTAAAGGGGCTAAAACAAGTTCATAAACTTTGTAAGTTACTGCTTGATACTGATGTTTTCTATGCAATTAATGTTTCCTGTGACATAGGGGCACAGAGCTTATCTTGAACATTTGAGTAGTTCAAGTGGACTTATACTAGCATTTGTTCTCCAGTGTCCTTGTCCCTATCACCCCACATCTCCACATGGGAGGGAGGGATAGCTCAGTGGTTTGAGCATTGGCCTGCTAAACCCAGGGTTGTGAGTTCAATCCTTGAGGGGGCCACTTAGGAATCCGGGGCAAAATCAGTACTTGGTCCTGCTAGTGAAGGCAGGGGGCTGGACTTGATGACCTTTCAAGGTCCCTTTCAGTTCTAGGAGATGGGATATCTCCATTAATTTAATTTTAATCCCAAAACTCCCCATGCTCTCAAGTGAAGGCAACAGTTTTCAAAGAATGGAATGGTGCAATGAGGCTCTATAGCTAGTGTTCCCCGAGATGTAAAGTGAGGCAGAATGGAACAAGGCAATTAGGCTCTTTATTTTAAAAAATCATCATTTCCTCCTGGAGTAGAAACACCCACAGTATTTATCCTGGTCTACATTGACTGCTAAAATGCGTTCAGCATAGTGCCAGCTAATATGGTTGGTAGCAACCATGTTCAGCATGGTACAATCTACGGTTGTCAAGAATCATGTTAGCTGACATGATGATGGAGGTCAGTTTAGAATAGTCTCCAATACAGGGTCTAGCAACACAACTCTTGAAAACCATGCAGAGCCATGGGGATAAATTGTAGCACAGAGAAGGCCTAAGTGTGGGGAGGATAGAAGGGGAAAATGATTAAAACAACTCCTGGGGTTCTTTGCTATAGCAAATTACTCTACAGACTAAGTGGTGGAAACATTCACCCTCTACACATACAATTGTTGTGAATGGCTGCACCCCTGTGTTGGCAGGGCAGTTGTTGTGTGTGTGTATAAAGGGGTGGGTTTGAGGAGGAAGCAGGGTCCAGGAGACATGCAGCAGCTTCTGAGTTGCTCCCTATCCTGCAGGTGTTAGCACTTCCATAGCAAAGCAGATCTTGTGGATGGCTGTGTTGTGTGGGCAGCTAGTGGCAGATGGGGAAGAGTCTCTTGAATGAAATTTTGGCCAGAGGCAGTCACTGATATTAATGGCCTCGTCTGTGCTAAAGTACAAGTGTTTTTGTAATCAGTTCATGATGCTCTGATCTGACTGGGGTTACCCCAAATACTGTGGAGGTTTGTTCAGGCAGCAGCTTTTCTTTCAAAACCTAATTTGCGTGTTAACCATGTTTGTGTGTCTACAGCATGTGCCATGACAGCAGGCTCAGTGCAGTTCTTCCACCCAAGGGGCTTGTGCACTCCAGGGACACTTCTTCTCTGCAACAGTTAGCTTGAATTAGGCTAGCTTGAACTCCAGTGTACTATCTCGAGTGACAGAAACCATCCTGTGAAACAACACTTGAGCTACACAGAATGATTGAATTAGCAGCACAGAAGCATTGGATTAGCGATGTGTTGCTGTGACTTGAGCTACTTGCATCCCCACTGCATTACTGTACTATCTCTAGTGAGTTTCAACCTCCCTGCCCAGAGGCTGCTCTGGGCACAGGCAAGGTAGGCAGCTGCCTAGGGAGGCAGATTTCTGAGGGCCACACATGATAGGACCTCCCTGGTTTCCTTCCATTGGTGGTGGTAGGGGATGAGGATGGTGGGGCTACCTGGGAGATGGGATTGCCACCAGCTGGGGTTCAAAGGAGCAGAAAGTGACCTCCAACTGAGGTGCCAGGGAAGTGCTTCCGCCTGCTCCTCAGACCTCAGCCACTCCCTGCCCCCACCACAAGTGAGATCGTGGCTGTGGCTGAGGCACTGAGCAGCTAGGGGTTGCTCCTGGTGGCATCGCAGGCACTGCTGTTGCTTCAGCTCCATGTTGGCACCCAGCCCACACCTCCTACTCTGTGCCTGGCACTGTGGGCCCTGCCCTGGACTTGCCCTGTGCTATGGACCTGACAGGAAGGGGCTCATCCAGAAAGATATGGGGGCAGAGTGGGAGCCTAGGGGCTGGTTCGGGGGTGTGGCATCCTGGGGGCCAGATGGTGTGTGTGGGCTGAGCTGGGGAGGCAGGAGGGTTGTGGGGGGCAGATGGCAAGTGGGTGCCTGTTGCAAACTTCTAAGGAGGTAGGAAGAGGGCAGCACACTGAAGTTTCGTCTAGGGTGGTGGATTGGCTTGAGGAGCCTCTGTCCTGGAAACCCAACCCCTTCCCCACTGGGCCTGCTCTCTCGAGATTAAAGCACCATTTTACTCGAACTACAGACTTTTGTGTGTGGATGGGAGTCGAGTTAGGAACAATATTTGTTATAGCTGGAGCTAACCACGCAGTGAAGACAAGCCTTGAGACAAATATATTAGCGTACTTGCTGTCAATGGCTCCCAACCTATTTTGGGGTTGTTGGAACTCCCACGTACGTCTCCGAAATACCACGTCCTGACATAGTTGTTTTGCTCTCTCCTTAGTTTTTCTCTCATTTTTCCTCATCTGTGCCTTGTTTTTATCCCATTTTAGTTGTATGGGTTTTTTTGCTGACCGTTCTCCCTCTGTAGCTCGGATCCCCCTCCACATTCTCCCATGCACCACAAGGCAAGATGATGCTTTGGGAAGGGCAGGGACCGGCTGAGCTGAATACCACTGGAGTAGAGCAGAAAAGCTTGTGGTGGCAGGCTGCTACCTTAGCCTGAAGCCCCGTACATTAGCTTCTCCTGGAATCACAATAGGTGAGAATTTTCCAAGGAACCCCCAGCCATTTCACCTGCAGGTAGAGTGGGCTATTCCCTCCATACTCCTCTCCTCTTCTGCTCTGGACCCTCAGAAGTATTTGGGGTCAGGAAGGAATTTTTCCCCAGAGTCAGATTGGCAGAGACCCTGGGTATTTTGTCTTCTTCTGCAGCACGGGGCACAGGTCACTTCAGGTTTAAACTAGTGTAAATGGTGAAGTCTCTGTAACTTGAAGTCTTTTAATCATGATTTGACGACTCAGTAACTAAGCCAGAGGTTAAAGGTCTAATACAGGAGTGGGTGAGCAAGGTTCTGTCACCTTCAATGTGCAGGAGGTCAGACTAGATAGATGATCATGATGGTCTCTTCTGGACTTAAAATCTGTGAGTCTATGAAATGAACTGGACTCAGCCTATAGGCACCCACGCCCTGCACCAACTGAGCTGGTCCTACATGCTCTCTGCTGCTCTGTGGATGCCACAAATGTTTGGAGGGGGAAGGAGTGGGAATAGCCAGTGGCCACTTTTAAATGCGGGAAGCCACAGCCCCCCACTTGTGAGTACATGAACTCAGCAGAGGTGCAACAAGGGGGATTCTACCCCCGCCCCTAATCAGGCTGAGCAGTATAAAAGCAGAGTCCCTTTCCTGCTGGCATGGCGGAGGGGCAGCCAGGCCAAATCTGAGTGGTGTTGCAACCCTGTGTGTGCCAGGTCGCAAAGCCATTCACTCTAATCCGGCCCGTCCACCCCGCTGCCCTGCACTTTTCCCAGTCCTCCTGGTGCCCCCCATGACTCCTTGCCTCCTCCGCGCCCCCACCGTCTCCCCCCATTGCTCTCCCTGCTCCTGCATGGCCAGAGGGCTCTGGAAGCGATGGGTGAGGGGCCGCAGCTCCACTGGCCACGTGGGCCCCTCTCCGCGCAGCAGCGCCCGTGTCCAGGGGCTCCAGGCGCCCGCTCCCTGCTCGGCCGGGCACACAGGCGGGGAGGGACGCAGGGCGCCCTCGCCGCGACGGGGCGGGGACTGACTGCCCGGGCGGTGCAGCCCCCGTCCCTCCTCCCCGGCGTGTGTGCATGCTGGGCTGGGAGGAGGCTTCCCCCGGCCGGGCCAGGGGAGGCTCAGATTCAAGGAAGAGACAGAGCCGAGAGTTGCCGGAAACGTCTAAGCGGCAGCCGCGCTAGCCCGGGGGAGCCCGTAATGCCCTGGAGGAACAATGTGAGCAGCTGACAGCAACTCAGGAGCGCTGCTGTATCCGCCGCCTGCTTTGCTACGGGGCCGGGCCAGACTCAAGGGGGCCGGCTCGTGAGAGAAGTAAACTTCCCCGGGACCGGGAGGGGGGACGCGCTTTCCTGCAAGTTCCCTTCTACTCCCCCCAAGCCCGAGCTCCTGCTCTCTGCTCAGCCTCGCCTGGCCCCCCCTTGGCAGCGGGGCTGCTGCCGCTACTGCCATGGGGCTGCCCACTCTGGAGTTCAGCGATTCCTACTTGGACAGCCCGGATTTCAGAGAGCGGCTGCAGTGTCACGAGATTGAGCTGGAGAGGACCAACAAGTTCATCAAGGAGCTGATCAAGGACGGCAGTCTGCTCATCGGGGCCCTCAGGAGTGAGTAGGGGGCAGTGCGAGCCCTGAGAAGGGTGGAAGCGGGACAGGGCATATCTGGGGTCGGGGAGAAAGAGGCTTCTTTTGTTTGAATGGATGTAGGGAAAGGGCTCCCCTGCTGGCAGCCAAAACAAAGTTTGCTAAAGTTTTTGTCCCCCACCTCCTTATCTTCAGGGAGATGGATCAAAGCGTGGGGATGAGGCGTTCAGTCTTGACTTGCATGTCATTTTTCTTGTCTTTTTGCATAGCCGGTGTGTTTCTGAAGTGACCCCAGCGTTCAGCTGTGTGTGCCCAGTCTAAGACCCAACTCATTCCTGATGAATTCAAGTGCTGTAAGAGCACAGTGACACTTTAGATAACAATGATTCCTTGATAATCAAAGCTGCATCTGTGTGCCTGTGTAGTATGTATTTTCACATGTGTGCGGCAGTTAAAACATACATGGTAAGGCTGCCATGAGGGAAATCTTCCCAGCAAGTGAGGGGAATAAGTCCCATATGGATTTATGGGGATCAAAATTCAAATAGAGAATGTCAGTATAAACTCACACCTATCACACTTTCTCAGTAATTGCATTCAGCACTAGCTAACTGGTATCTTGAAGTGGTGGTTCTAAACTATGATGGAAAATTTTATGTTAAATGGCCAAAGCAACAAATTGGATTTTTAATAGATTTGAGTGTGAGAGAGTATTTGTACCTTTTCTGGGTTTGTTGTATATTTCTTAATGGATGTTTTGGTTTTTAAAAATAAGCTGATAGCTTTTTGACTTCAATGTAACTATGTTTAGGAAGATAGTGAAGGAATGAGTCAACTAAATAGCTTAATGTTCCACTTTCCTTGAAGTTCCGGGTACTTTTATTGAGTGGTGAAGGGGGCTCTTAATGTGTTCTGGGAAATGGGCCTCTTGTTGGAGTTAAATCTGAAGAATGTAGAGCAAACATTAAAGATTATTTCTGGTGTAACTGCTTCCATTTTGCACCTTCCCCCCACTCTAGCCATGGTCATCCACTTCTTATCGTTTAGTCAGACTGGATGATCCCTTTTGCCTGTTGATCAGACATATTTGGTCAGAGCTATTACTTGGTCAGAGGAGGTGATGACATACAGTTTCTCTTGCTATTTCCTTTGGTTGTTAAACGTCGCATATCTCCACCATAACGTACTACGTTTTCACATACATTTTTCTCCAAATGATTATTTAATACTAATAAAAGTGAGTGTTAGCGGTATCACTGAGCCTGGCAAGCTGTGAGCAGGTGTTACAACAAGCTCCTTATACATCTGTACTGTACTAGTAAACCTCACTGTTTGTTGTGCTATGACATTTGTCTCATTGCTCAGAACAGGATTCGAACTTGCAAGTATTATAGGTGGGCAACAGTGTTATTGACAATTTCCTCTGCTCATTATAGGTATAATATAGGTAAGGTATTTGTATTTATATAAATAAAATAATCAGAGGCTTTGGTGATATGTGCATATAAACCTAAATACAATTGCACACATATCTACTCTCGGGATTAGCTTGGGTCTAAGAACTTAATTTTATGCAAGTACAAACTGATTTAAATTTTCAGCTGTACCTAGTACCTGCAGTGCATATCTTCCGACTCTCAGATCTTTGTTCATGTAGAAAATGTGCAGGTATATATAAGTACATAAGAACGGCCATAATGGGATTTAGCCCAGTCTCCTGTCTTCCAACAGTGGCCAATGCCAGGTGCCCCAGAGGGAATGAACAGAACAGGTAATCATCAAGTGATCCATCCCGTGTCGCCCATTCCCAGCTTCTGGCAAACAGAGGCTAGGGACACCATCCCTGCCTATCCTGGCTAATAGCCATTGATGGACCTATCCTCCATGAATCATCTAATTCTTTTTTGAATCCTGTTATAGTCTTGGCCTTCACAACATCCTCTGGTAAGGAGTTCCACTGGTGCCGTGTGTGGAAAAAATACTTCCTTTTGTTTGTTTTAAACCTGCTGTCTATTAATTTCATTTGGTGCCCCCTAGTTCTTGTGTTATGAGAAGGAGTAAATAACACTTCTTTATATACTTTCTCCACACAAGTCATGATTTTTTAGACCTCTATCATGTACCCCCTTAATCATCTCTTTTCCAGGCTGAAAAGTCCCAGTCTTATCCCTCCTCAAATGAAAGCCGTTCAATACCCCTAATAATTTTTGTTGTCCTTTTCTGAACCTTTTCCAATTCTGATATATCTTTTGTGAGATGGGGTGACCACATCTGCGTGCAGTATTCAAGATGTGGGCGTACCATGGATTTATATAGATTTACCATGTACCATGGATTTACAATATAGCCAGGAACTTTGATGCTACAGATTAGCTAAAGCTTGTTCAGTTAGTTTATAGATTGATTTTAGATTTGTTCTGTGTTTAAAACAGGAGATTTCAAAGAAATTACCAGTCATAAACTTCAAATACTCTTAAACTAAGAGAGAGAAAAAGTTGTATTACTTCTTGCAAGCATGTAAGTTTTTTCTTTTCCCTCTATATGGCTTTGACTCAACTCTATAGATGAAAGTATTTGAAGCTAGATAGCTGGCAAAACCAAACTGGCCCTGATCCTGTGTGGTCTTGAGCATGTACAACTTTTCTTATCAGTGGGTGCTTAGTGCTTTTCTGAGCCAGATTAATTTGTGTTCACATCTGGAATTAACAGGCGCTTTGCTGCTTGTTTTGAAACTAAATAAAATATGAACAAGAAATTTCTTCTTAATTGGTAACCTAAAGAGGGTAGAAGTGGAGGTTGGTGTGCATGGATAGTGTTATTTGGACACACTAATTTATGCCCCAATCTTGCAAACCCACTCTTATATGTGTTAAACTTCACACATGTGAGTAGTCCCATTGAGTTCAGTGCTTGCAGGATTGATACCTTGCGCACATGTTTTCAACCACTTTCCCATTCTCTGGGGGAAGAAAAAACAGTTCTATGATGATTAGAATTATTTGTTCCGCAAGTCTTAATTAGCTTAGAGCCTTATTTAAGAATTTCCTTCTTGTTTGACATCACTCATTTTATTGTACAAACGATATTCTGAAGTGCTCATTGCCGAGTCCTCCAAAGCTGAGATCTTTTATTTTCTAGAAAGAACTACCACTCTCCTCCCAGCTCTGTTCAAATGGCTGTTAGTGACCAGATACAGATATTTGACTCAGGAGAGTAATGCCAGGGTAACTTATAACAAGGTGACTTTGGAAGTGTCTGTGTTTATGGGGGAAAAAATGAGAAATCTGTTATAGTACCCCCAGGTGGATTTTGGTATAAAGGAGGACTGCAAAAACACCAACACTGCTCTGGCAAGTAACAGCTGTTTACAAGAACTAAAGTTCTCATGTGGAAGGCTTTTAAAATCAATGCAGTGTTATAGCAAGGCTATTTTGTTTGAGTTGGAAAATCTAATCAAATACCTGAGTAAATAATTAATGTAATGACAGACTCTTGTGTTTTGGTCTTCAAGCCTTAACAGTCTGTTATGCAATCTTGGAGAACTACTGTTTTCATTTACTCTGTCCCACATTTCTTTGGTGAACTAGTATTAATATTCTTTGATTTACAGATACTCTCTAAGAAATTGCTTACAAGTAGAGCTGTATGAAACTCAGAAACTTTGGATTTCAAGAGTTTCAGTGGGTGTTTATGTACCTCTTTTGCATTTTGTTTAAAACTTTTAAAAGGAATTTGATTGCATATGGATCTTCATGTTGCCTTGCTGTTGTTTAAGAGGGTTCTTTCTGGGAAGGGAGAAATGGAGCACCTGATGCACAGCCTAATGAAGTCTATGAGAATCTTTCCACAGACTTCAAAGGGTTTTGGAGTAGGTCTTTCCACAATAACTATGTAGGAGAAACAGTGAAACTGGCTCTACTTAAATTGAAAAGACAGAGAGAAAAATTTCTTTTTCTAATTTTCCAATTATCTAAATCCTAGGTGTTACTTGTAACTCTAGATATACAATTTTCAGATGGAAATAAAAGTTGATGAGTCCTTTCCCATGGTTAAAGTGGCTTATAATGAACACTTGTCAGGATAAATTGTAAAAATGTTGTCTTGAAAATCTCTGGCAGGATGCCCTGTATGTTGGTAAAGGTTGGATGAATGAGTTTAGTATTTAATGTAGGGGTGGGCAAACATCCGGCCCTTCAGACGTTTGAATCGAGCTCCGGCCATGGAGCAGAGTCCAGGGCTTGTCCCACTCTGGTGCTCCAGTTGGGGAGCAGGGTCGGGGGCTTGCCCCGCTCCACGTGTACTGTTGCTCCATGCAGCTCCCGGAAGCAGAGGCATGGCCCCATTCCGGCTCCTACATGTAGGGGCAGCTAAGGGGCTTGGCACGCTGCCCCCGCCCCTAGCACCGCCCCCACAGCTCCCATTTGCTGGGAACCACGGCCAATGGGAGTTGCAGGAGTGGCGCCTGCAGACGGGGCAGTGTGCAGAGCTGCCTGGCTGCGCCTCCGCGTAGGAGCTGGAGGGGGGATGCCGCTGCTTCTGGGAGCCGCTTGAGGTAAGCGCTGCCCAGAGCCTGCACCCCTGCCCTCCTCCCATGCCCCAATCCCGTCCGTGATTCCCCTCCGAACCCCTTGGTCCCAGCTCGGAGCACCCTCCTGCAACCCAAACCCTCATCCCCAGCCCCACCCCAGAGCCCGCACCCCCAGCCAGAGCCCTCCTCCCCACCCCAGCTTGGAGCTCCCTCCCGCACACTGAACTCCTCATTTCTGGATCCACCACAGAGCCCGCACCCCCAGCCGGAGCCCTCACCCGCTCCCCCATCTCAGCCACCAAGTTCGTGAGTATTCATGGCCTGCCATACAATTTCCATACCCAGATGTGGCCCTCGGGCCAAAAAGTTTGCCCACCCTTGATTTAATGGATGTTTTGTCTAATCATGGAGTATTCTGAGGCTGACTTAAGTTCATATATTTCTTATTACAACCACCAACACCGCTCTGTTCTGTCATTCTTAGAAGTGCTGATTTCCAAAGTAATGCATAGGTCCCTAATACCATGGTATATACATGCTGGTTGATTTCAGTGAGGTCATTCTAGACAATCTGCTAGAGTGGTATTACCTGGATTGATGTCAGATCATTAGCAACTTCCCCAACTCCCTTGCCATATTCCATATTGCCTGCAGGTAAGCCAGGCTTTTTGATGCTACCCTCAAGTAGCCTATAGTTTCTGGTGAGCTCAGCTCAGTTTGATGTTGGCTTGCATACTAGAATATTGCATTTTTATAGCCCTCAAGCTGATTTCAGCCTTGTCTTACAATCTATATTTGTGGCTTCAATACAATGGGATACTTCACTTTGTCATTATCATAGTGTACCTAGTGTTGCAGCTCATTTTGTTCCCTTTTTAAGGGTATGCACATAATGACCATTTCTATTGTCAAGAGACTAGAGTCCCTGGAAAGGTACCTTTCCAAAGATTTAACTTTGATATATTGACGATAAAGTAGGCTCATGCACTGTTCTGGGTTCTTTGATAGAGGGTTACTTTACCCTTGACTTTCTGCTATCTTGTGAATTGAAGTAGCCTTCATTTATCTTGTAATTTAGGGGAAAAAACCCCACTCTGTTTCTGATCCAACTGAACTTGTTGATAAATGTCATAGTTTATGAACTTGTATCTGGCTATTTGATCTGATATGTTCCGGAGGAACCAATTCAGCAAAGCCTTTAAACTCATGCTTAACCTTTAAGCATGTAGTTAAGTGCTTTTCTAAATAAAGGTGGACTGCTGAACTGGGGCTTAAATCTTTCTTTCTCATTAATTCTGTCTTGTTTTCAATTGAAACTTTAAGTCTGTTTTCCCTCTTCATAGAACATTAGGGTTGGAAGAGACCTCAGGAGGTCATCTAGTCCAACCCCCTGCTCAAAGCAGGACCAACCCCAACTAAATCATCCCAGGCTTTGTCAAATCAGGCCTTAAAAACCTCTAAGGATGGAGAACATATTATCAAGTGATCCATCCGCTGTCGCCCATTCGCAGCCTCTGGCAAACAGAGGCTAGAGACACCATCCCTGCCCATCCTAGCTAATAGCCATTGATGGACTTATCCTCCATGAATTTATCTAGTTCTTTTTTGAACCCTGTGATAATCTTGGCCTTCACAACATCCTCTGGCAAGGAGTTCCACAGGTTGACTGTGCATTGTGTGAAAAAAATATTTCCTTTTGTTTGTTTTAAACCTGTTGCCTATTAATTTCATTTGGTGGCCCCTAGTTCTTGTGTTAAGAGAAGGAGGAAATAACACTTCCTTATTTACTTTCTCCACACCAGTCATGATTTTATAGACCTCTATAATATCCCCACCTTAGTCGTCTCTTTTCCAAGCTGAAAAGTCCCAGTCTTACTAATCTCTCCTCATATGGAAGCCGTTCCATACCCCTAATCATTTTTGTTGCCCTTTTCTGAACCTTTTCCAATTACAGTATATCTTTTTTGAGATGGGACGACCACATCTGCACACAGTATTCAAGATGTGGGCATACCATGGATTTATATAGAGGCAATATGATATTTTGTGTCTTATTATCTATCCCTTTCTTAATGATTCCCAACATTCTGTTCGCTTTTTGGACTGCTGCTGCACAGTGAGTGGATGTTTTTAGAGAACTACAATGACTCCAAGATCTCTTGCTTGAGATTCCACCAACTCACTAGGTAACTTCACAACCCTCCTAGTGAAACAGTTTTTTCCTAATATCCAACCTAGACCTCCCCCACTGCAACTTGAGACCATTGCTCCTTGCTCTGTCATCTGCCACCACTGAGAACAGCCGAGCTCCATCCTCTTTGGAATCCCCTTTCACGTAGTTGAAGGCTGCTATCAAATCCCCCCTCACTTTTCTCTTCTGCAGACTAACTAAGCCCAGTTCCTTCAGCCTCTTTTCATAAGTCATGAGCCCAGCCCCCTAATCATTTTCTTTGCCCTCTGCTGGACTCTCTCCAATTTGTCCACATCCTTTCTGTAGTGGGGGGACCAAAACTGGACACAGTACTCCAGATGAGGTCTCACCAGTGCCGAATAGAGGAGAATAATCACTTCCCTCGATCTGCTGGCAATGTAATGCAGCCCAATATGCTGTTAGCCTTCTTGACAACAAGGGCAAACTGCTGACTCATAGCCAGCTTCTCATCCATGGTAATCCCCAGGTCCTTTTCTGCAAAGCTGCCGCTTAGCCAGTCGGTCCCAAGCCTGTAGCAGTGCATGGGATTCTTCCATCCTAAGTGCAGGACTCTGCACTTGTCCTTGTTGAACCTCATTAGATATCTTTTGGCCCAATTCTCCAATTTGTCTAGGTCACGCTGGACCTTATCCCTACCCTCCAGCATATCTACCTCTCTCCAGCTTAGTGTCATCCGCAAACTTGCTGAGGGTGCAATTCATCCCATCATCCAGATCATTAATGAAGATGTTGAACAAAACCGGCCCCAGGACCGACCCCTGGGGCACTCTGCTTGATACTGGCTGCCAACTGGTTGATCACTACCCATTGAGCCCAACGATCTAGCCAGCTTTCTATCCACCTTGTAGTCCATTCATCCAATCCATACTTTTTTAAGTTGCTGGCAAGAATACTGTGGGCGATCGTATGAAAAGCTTCCCTTTGTTCGCAGCATACCTCTTAATTTCTTTCCTTAATTATTGATTGTATGGTGAAAAAAATAAGGAACTCAGTCACAATATTTCTCTACACCGCTCTTTTCAGGAAGTTGGTCTATATATTGTCTATTCAATTCTTAATACAGTAAAGCATTTCAAGAGATAAATTGCATGGAAGATGCAATATAAGATTAAGGGTATGTCTATACTACCCGCTGGATCAGCGGGAAGCGATCGATCCAGCGGGGGTTGATTTATCGCGTCTAGTGTAGACGCGATAAATCGACCACCCAACGCTCTCCCATCGACTCCTGTACTCCACTGCCGCGAGAGGTGCAGGCAGAGTCGATGGGAGAGCAGTAGCGGTTGACTCACCGCAGTGAAGACATTGCGGTGAGTAGATCTAAGTACGTCAACTTCAGCTGCGTTATTCATGTAACTGAAGTTGCGTAACTTAGATCGATCCCCCCCCAACTGTAGACCAGGCCAAGTTGTTTAATGTTAATGTCTGTTACTGGCCTACTGTTATGGCAAGTTAATAAAAACTGAATTAAAAATACACACGACTAATGCAAGTAATCAAATAACTTCTTTCTGGGTAAACTCTTTTCCATTCCCACACCTTTCTCTAGTGACCACTCTACCTGTCTCATGCCTTGATTAACTTAGCTGCAAGTTCATGCAGACAGAGTGTTAGAGCTACATTCAACTTGGTTTGAGTGTGTGCAGATTTCCAGCTGACTTGAATGGAGTTTCACCTGCTTAAACAATGTCTGAATTTGTTCCTGTAGTACAATATAAATAGTACCCTACCAAAATTCATGGTCCATTTTGGTCAATTTCACAGTCATAGGATTTTAAAAATCCTAAATTTAATGATTTCAGCTATTTAAATCTGAAACTTCACAGTGTTTTAATGGTAGGGATCCTGACCCAAAAAGGAGTTGTGAGGGAGAGGGTTACAAGGTGATTGTAGGGGGCATTGCGGTACTGCTACTCTAACTTCTGCGCAGTGGCGTCAGCTCTGCCCTCTGAGCTGGGCATCTGGAGAGCGGCTGCTGGCCAGGAATCCAGCACTGAAGACAGAGACGCCACCAGCAGCAGCAGCAGCATAGAAATAAGGATGCCATGCTGTGATATTGGCATCCTTGCTTCGGTGCCGCTGCCTGCACAGCTGGGCGTTCGGTAAGCAGCTGCCGCTCTCCGGCTGCCTGGCTCTGAAGGCAGCAGCTCAGAAGTAAGGGTGGCATGGTATGGTATTGCTGCCCTTACTTCTGTGCTGCTGCTGGCAGGGTGCTGCCTTCAGAGCTGGGCACCTGGCCAATAGCCGCCCAGCTCTAAAGGCAGCTCAGAAGTAAGGATGGCAATACTACGACCCCCCTAAAATAACCTTGTGACCCCCCCCCCCCCCGAAATTCCCTTTTGGGTCAGGACCCCCAATTTGAGAAATGTTGGTCTCCCCTGTGAAATCTGTATAGTATAGGATAAAAGCGCACAAAAGACCAGATTTCATGGTCTGTGACATGTTTTTCATGGCTGTGAATTTGGTAGGGACCTAAGTAATACTAATCCAACTGACTCATGAGATCAGAAAAGCACTGGGAGAAATATTAAAGTTTTTGAAAACTGTCCCGTCTTCCTAGTAGAAGAATTATAGTCTTAATAAACAATCAACCTTGAAAAAGCCATTAGTACTGTAATCTTCCTGATGTGCAGGCTTAGCTTGAAAAGAAACTGGTCCATAAATGGAAATGCCAGCTCCTTCGGATGCATTTTTTTTTGTTTGACTGGAATTTTATATAGCTTCCACCCACAAGTCTCTGCCTCGAAACCCGTGCACAGTTCATGCCAAACAGCTAGCTATTTCCTTATTGTACAAACTAATCATTAACCCCAGTGATGAACCCAGCTTTGTGTGTGAAAAGCTCACTGGGATTTCCAGGAAGGACAAAACTTAAGCAAAAATATTACAAAATTGGAACTGACAATGTGGTCACTATCTCCCTTGGGGAATTTTTTTTGTAAAAGATTTATATTTTTCCACAGTGACTGTATTTTCCCATGTATAATGATATGTATACTTCTGGTGCCAAGAGATGTTTAAATACTGTATGTCTTTTCTAGATTCCAACTATAGCAACAGTAAATGACTTAAGTCAATTATAGTTACTGGCTTTTGGTAGCAGTCAGTCTTTTATTTTTACAATTTTAGTTCTTTTAAAGCAAATATTTCATCCACTTATACCTAGTATTCTATGGTAGAGTTATTATAGTGGTGATACACCAGATCTTTGCCTCGACTCATTTTAGTTTCGTTGTTGAAAGAGTCATATATGATTTCTGTTTGATAGGAGATTTGAAAATAATATATATGGAAGTGTATAAACAGGTTTCCTTAGTGAGTCTTATTTCATTAATTTATTTATAATGCAAAATTATGATTTTATGTCTGCTAGTATAGCTATGAAAAAGCAGGGTCCAGAACAAATGGAAACTGAGTCTTGAGGGGAAGAGGTGGCGCAGAGGCTCGGGGGGAGTGGCGGCGCGGGAGCAGGGTCATGGTTCAGGTGCCGGTGCCTCCACCACTTTTAGGGAGTTTCCGCTGCTCCTGCCTATGACAACTATGTTTTAGTCATAGATTGGTTGAGAAAAAACAAGCTTTCTTGCTTGTTAAATTCCCAGTTGATTTCTTAACATTGATTGAATTAGTCATTGAACTGAACTAGTTGAATTAACTGAAATGAAGAAGCTATTCTCTCTGTCCCTTCAAAAAAAGGTTACTGCTGTAAAATCTGATTTAGGATTTCAACAAACTCTGGTTCCTGGTGCTTAACCAGTGATTCCACCAGTTCTTTGAAACTTGGCAGCTAATGTGTACTGCTTTAATGTTTTTTGTATTTAATTTAAATGATTATAATAAGGTTAGGTCTTAACATAGGTTGTCAATTTCAAATTTAATTTCAAATAGGTTTATTTAAAAATTAAACTCTGTATTTAATTTAAATGAAAGATCTGATTTAAATAAAAATAATCAGCATTTTTACCCACACTGTCAGTTTCTCAGCCTCTGGAGTGAATGATTCCTCCGCCGTGTAAAAGTGTACCATGCTAAAACCATTGAGGCTTACAAGAATTGGTATTAACACTTCAAAGTAGTGATCTAGTTTAGTGTTCAGATCAGTGATAGGAACAGTGGATTAGTGACAGGTAAATTGTCTTGCTCATAATCTATAGATAATTCAGTGAAAAAGTGAACATAGCTTTCAGTATGAATCTAAGCAGCATGCAATGATTTGAGTATCTAAGAATCCTGACCCAGCAATCCTCTCTTTCTCTCACACACTCTCTCTTTCTCCCTCTCACACACACCCACTTACTAAAGATTGTGGCATCCAAAATCTCCCACAAATTCAACTTCCAGTTGAAAGTGTTGATATGGCGCAGAAGGATGTGTCCTCATCTTTCATAGAAGGTATGTGCAGACAGAGGTGGATTAAAGTTTCCTGGGGCCCTGGGCCAGAGCAAGTGAGAGGCCCCTCCCCACCCCTTCTGCCTGCGGTCCCGCCCCCATTCTGCCCCTTCCGCCTGTGGCCCCACCCATGACCTCACCCATTTCTGCCCCTTCCCTGGGGTCCCATTCCCTGTTCCACCTGGGGTACCCCTGTGACACTGCACTCCATATTCTTCACAGTGACATTATTATGATATGATTATGAAATAGTTATGATGTATTTCATGAAAGGTAAGTCAAGTGAGGTGTCATTAGAAAGGTTATGATTTGCTGAATATGATTATCCTATTTGTATGAATGTATCATTTTCTATCCAAAGTTATGAATATTGACTATGTATCTGCATTGCAAAATGTAGTTACACCTAGGCAATGCCCACTAGGGAAAAGTGTCTCAGTCTAGATAGCTGGCTGGGAAGGGCCCATTCAGGTTAATGAGCAATTAAAGAGAACAATAGGACTTAGGAGAAGCTTATCTCCCATCTGGGAAGCCTTCTTGAAGACTCTACAGACAGCCTCCGAGTAATGGCTGCTGTGACTTTACAGGCACATGTGACCAGGTCATAGAATCATAGACGATTAGGGTGAGAGGAGACCTCAGGAGATCATCTAGTCCAACCCCCTGCTCAAAGCAGGACCAACCCCAACTAAATCATCCCAGGCAGGGCTTTGTCACGCTGGACTTAAAAACCTCAACCACCTCCCTAGGTAACCCATTCCAGTGCTTCACCACCCTTCTAGTGAAATAGTTTTTCCTAATATCCAGCCTAGACCTTCTGCACTGCAATTTGAGACCATTGTTCCTTGTTCTGTCATCTGCCACCACCGAGAACAGCTGAGCTCCATCCTCTTTGAAACCCCCCGTCAGGTAGTTGAAGGCTACTATCAAATCCCCCCTCACTTTTCTCTTCTGCAGACTAAATAAGCCCAGTTCTCTCAGCCTCTCCTCATAAGTCATGTGTCCCAGCCCCCTAATCATTTTCTTTGCCCTCTGCTGGACTCTCTCCAATTTGTCCACATCCCTTCTATAGTGGAGTGTCCAAAACTGGATGCAGTATTCCAGATGTGGCATCATCAGTGCCGAATAGTGGGGAATAATCAATTCCCTTGATCTGCTGGCAATGCTCCTACTAATGCAGCCCGATATGCCGTTAGCCTTCTTGACAACAAAGGCACACTATTAACTCATCTCCAGCTTCTTGTCCACTGTAATCCCCAGGTCCTTTTCTGCAGAACTGCTACTTAGTCAGTTGGTCCCCAGCCTGTAGTAGTGTATGGGATGCTTCCACTTAGGTGCAGGACTCTGCACTTTTCCTTGTTGAACCTCATCAGATTTCTTTTAGCCCAATCCTCCAATTTGTCTAGGTCACTCTGGACCCTATCCCTATCCTCCAGCATATCTACCTCTTCCCCCCAGCTTAGACTCATCCGCGAACTTGCTGAGGGTGCAATCCATCCCATCACCCAGATCATTAATGAAGATGTTGAACAAAACCGACCCCAGGACTGACCCGTGGGGCAATCCGCTTGATACAGCTACCAACTAGACATTGAGCCGTTGATCATTACCTGTTGAGCCTGACGATCTAGCCAGCTTTCTATACACCTTATAGTCCATTCATCCAATCCATACTTCTTTAACTTGCTGGCAAGAATACTGTGGGAGACCGTATCAAAAGCTTTGGTAAAGTCAAGATATATCATGTCCACCGCTTTCCCCATATCCACAGAGCCAGTTATCTCATCATAGAAGGCAATCAGTTTGGTCAGGCATGACTTGCCCTTGGTGAATCCATGTTGACTGTTCCTGATCACTTTCTTCTCCTCCAAGTGCTTCAAAATGGATTCCTTGAGGACCTGCCCCATGATTTTTCCAGAGACTGAGGTGAGGCTGACAGGTCTGTAGTTCCCCGGATTCTCCTTCTTCCCTTTTTTAAAGAGGGGCACTATATTTGCCTTTTTCCAATCATCTGGGACCTCCCCCGATCACCACGAGTTTTCAAAGATAATGGCCAATGGCTCTGCAATCACATCAGCCAACTCCCACAGCACCCTCAGATGTATTGCATCTGGCCCCATGGACTTGTGCATGTCCAGCTTTTCTAAATAGACCGTAACTTGTTCTTTTACCACTGAGGGCTGCTCACCTCCTCCCCATACTGTGCTGCCCAGTGCAGCAGTCTGGGAGCTGATCTTGTCTGTGAAGACCGAGGCAAAAAAGGCATTGAGTAGTTCAGCTCTTTCCACATCATCGGTCACTAGTTTGCCTCCCCCATTCAGTAAGGGTCCCACTCTTTCCCTGACCTTCTTGTTGCTAACATACCTGTAGAAACCTTTTTCTTTCTACCCTTCACATCCCTTGCTAACTGCAACTCCAATTGTTCTTTGGCCTTCCTGATTACACACCTACATGCTCAAGCAACATCTTTATATGCCTCCCTAGTCATCTGTCCAAGTTTCCACTTCTTGTAAGCTTTCTTTTTGTGTTTAAGCTCACCGAAGATTTCTCTGTTAAGCCAAGCTGGTCTCCTGCCATATTTGCTATTCTTTCTGCACATTGGGAAGGTTCACCTGGTGCAAGACTCCATCTTGGGATGTCAGTATTTTTCCATTGACTGGCTTTGAACCAAGCTTTGAAACAAAGGGTTTCTGCCATATGCAAAAGCTATATAAGGCAGGGGAATGACATCATCGTGATTCTTCACTTACTCCCCACCAAGAAGGCTCCTGGAAACACCTGAGGAACAAAGACTGAACTGGGGAATGTGCTGGACCCAGGCTAAAGGGATTTTTAGCCTGTGAATGGAACACCTGGGGATTCCAAGCTGTAAGCAATTGCAGCTGCCCCTTAAGAATCTGCAGCCTGCTTGTATCATCACTTAGGGTGAGAATCTGCTATTCATATCCAATTTTATTTAGAATATTAAGCTTAGTTTGCGTTTTTGTTTATTTGCTAGGTAATCTGCTTTGATCTGTTTGCTATCACCTATAATCACTTAAAATCTATCTTTTGTAGTTAATACATTTGTTTTTGCTTTATCTAAAACCAGTGTGTGGGAATCATAACGTGAGGGAGAAAGCTGTTGCATATTCCTCTCCACATTGAAGGAGAGGGCGAATTTTATGAGCTTACACTCCATAGTTCCCTGTGCAATGCAAGATAGTATAATTTTGGGTTTATACTCCAGGCTTCCGGCAATGGATTTTTCGCCGGGGCCCCTGGGCACAGGCTCCGTCGGCCCAGTGGATAATCCGCAACTGCATGGAGAACACCAATCCTAGCAGGTAATGATTCAACTTGAGTAGCGTGTCCTCTGACTGGGTCAAGATGAAGCATTGTGTGCTGGGCCCTGGGATCGCTGCAGGCTTCAAGTCTGCTAAAGATGAGAGAACTGCATTACAGATTGCACTTACGCTATGGTGGGTTTTTTTATGCTTAAACTCTGAAATAGCCATTCTTTTAAGGGTCTGCAGTTCTTCAATTGCATAATTTTAGGTGTAGTACCAAAGGAGTAACTTTAGAGCTCAAATGCCAAGCTGCTAAGTGCGGTGTAAGAATGTAGGTAGTCGAAGAAGCAAAATAGTTTACTGTAACTTGGAAAAAAACAAATGTGAATGTGGTTTCTTTAATCAGGAACTTCAACCATTTAAAATTACTTCTGCAAAGGTCAATTTAATCTGATTCTTAATGATCCTGTTTCTTTTCCTGCTATATGCTTCATTTGATATGAATAGGATAAATGCGTTCTATTAATACGAAACTGGCTATTTTATGAATATCATCTTTATTACAATGAAAAATGTGACTCTGTGGTCACTGAATTTCATAGAATTGTAATTCTGGAAGGGACTTTGAGAGGTCTTCTAGTATAATACTTCCCTTCTGGAAGGGACTTTGAGAGGTCTTCTAGATAATACTTATTCCTGCCTTGAGTGCAGGGGACTGGACAATCCAGTCCCCTGCACTCAAGGCAGGAATAAGTATTATCNGAAGAAACGACTGAGGGAGGACACGATAACATAAAAGGCTGTTACAAGGAGGAGGGAGAAAAAATGTTCTTCTTAACCTCTGAGGATAGGACAAGAAGCAATGGACTTAAATTGAAGCAAGGGCGGTTTAGGTTGGACATTAGGAAAAACTTCCTGTCAGGGCAGTTAAGTACCAGAATAAATTGCCTAGGAAGGCTGTAGAATCTCCATCACTGAAGATTTTTAAGAGTAGGTTAGACAAACACCTGTCAGGGATGGTCTAGATAATACTTATTCCTGCCTTGAGTGCAGGGGACTGGATTGTCCAGTCCCCTGCACTCAAGGCAGGAATAAGTATTATCAAGACCATCCCTGACAGGTGTTTGTCTAACCTACTCTTAAAAATCTTCAGTGATGGAGATTCTACAGCCTTCCTAGGCAATTTATTCTGGTACTTAACTGCCCTGACAGGAAGTTTTTCCTAATGTCCAACCTAAACCGCCCTTGCTTCAATTTAAGTCCATTGCTTCTTGTCCTATCCTCAGAGGTTAAGAAGAACATTTTTTCTCCCTCCTCCTTGTAACAGCCTTTTATGTTATCGTGTCCTCCCTCAGTCGTTTCTTCTCCAGACTAAACTAACCCAATGTTTTCAATCTTCCCTCATAGGTCATGTTTTCTAGACCTTTAATCATTTTTGTTGCTTTTCTCCAATTTGTCCACATCTTTCCTGAAATGTGGTACCCAGAGCTGGACACAATACTCCAGTTGAGGCCTGATCAGCATGGAGTAGAGCAGAAGAATTTTTGTTTCTTGCTTACAACCTTCCTGTTAATTCATCCCAGAAGGATGTTTGCTTTTTTGCAACAGTGTTACACTGTTGACTCATATTTAGGTTGTGATCTACTATGACCCCCAGATCCCTTTCTGCAGTGGTCCTTCCTAGGCAGTCATTTCCCATTTTGTATGTCTGCAACTGATTGTTCCTGCCTCAGTAGAGTACTTTGCATTTGTCCTTATTGAATTTCATCCTGTTTACTTTAGACCATTTCTCCAGTTTGTCCAGATCGTTTTGAGTTTTAATCCTATTCTCCAAAATACTTGCAAACCCTCCCAGCATGGTAGTATTTGCAGACTTTATAAGTGTATTCTATGCCATTATCTAAATCATTGATGAAGGTATTGAACAGAACCAGATCCATAACTGATCCTTATGGGACCCCACTTGATATGCCCTTTCAACTTTACCATGAACTACTGATAACTACTCCCTGAGAATGGATTTTCAACCAGTTATGCACCCACCTCATAATAGCTCCATCTAGGTTGTATTTCCCTAGTTCGTTTATGAGAAGGTCATGTGAGACAGTATCAAAAGTAGGGCTTTCCCACCTCAAAGCTGTGGCTCTTGGAGGCTGTCTGCTTGAGACCCAGGGCCACTATGCAGGGGCCCTGTGCCTATGTGCTGTCTTCTTGCTCCTCTGGTTCTCTTGCATCTCCTGTTGGTAATGCTGTAATGAAGCTATCCTCTGCCCCAGGAGTTCTCTGTAGGTGGAGAAAGAGGGTCTGCCAAAGTGAACACAAACTGAGACGCTTCACTTTTCAGGTTTTCCACTGACTTCCAGGTAGTGTGTAGCATCCCTGTCTTGGGACGACTTGCCCCTCCTCAGGTGCTGATCTGCTTTTGCAGGGACAAGTGAGGAACAATGCTTCCCCCTCTTCTAACTGCCTTACCCTCTTTCCCCTCTGCCAGTTTTTCATCCCCTTTTTGACTGTGGAGAGGAGAAATTCTGGCTGTTTTAACAGGCTCCAATCAGGTTGGCTGTATTAAGATTAAGTTGAAGAACTAAGGAATTTTCTTTCTGGGAGAGAGGGGGACAGTAATTGATCAAGTGCTTAAAAATGTAATGCTTTGATTCCATAATTTACAGGATAAGATTGAAGCTTAATAGGGAATAAAATGATTGGATACCGTAGGTTCCCCAGTCTAGTGCCCTTACCTGTTTGGTGGGGAGATTTTGGATTCTTCTGGAGTGTCATAGCAAATGGCTTGTGTTTTTTTCACTGCAAAGAGCATGTAATTAAGGAGCAGCAACTGTTTGGTAAAAGAAGAATTACATGGAGTAGGGCTGCTTGGTAAGTAAAACTCCCATTTAAGTGAAGCAAGTTCTTTGTTTGGTTCTCATTTGGAGAAGCACACTAACGATGAACATCTAAGTTCTAGGTCTTGTCTATGCTGGCGATTTGCCCCAGTTACTGTTATGGCCATCAGCTGCCAGCCGCTTAGTATAAACCCCTCATGTGGCCTAGTTAAACTGTAATTCTTACCATTGTGGCTAATTGGCTTCAAGCAGGGATGACTTGCACTCTGGCAAATTGCTTCTTATAACAGTCTTACCTCTCTGTGCTGGGGTTTGTATTGATGCAGCTACACTGGTGTTTGAAACCCCAGATAATCAAGGCTTTAGAAGGCAGTCTCTGAATGGCTGAGATAAAACAATTCAGGAAACTTGCCCTGCAATTTATCCCCTTCTTTGTATTCTCTTCTGTCCCCTTTCTCCCCCTCCCTTCCCACCCACACTGGGCCAGCAACCTTTCTTTCTGCAGATGAAAGGAGGGGGGCACTCTACTGTTTACTGATTTGGAACCTGCTGTCTGGAAACTGTTGGTTTAGAGCTCTGCTTTAGGGGAACGAAGGGCATCTTTCCTCAAATTGGTTCATAAATTGCTAGCAAGCCTGCTGGTCACTTGCTGTTCTGGAAATGATTGCTCTAAGCACACAGTTAATGTTAAAAATTAATTTAAAAAAATCCTTAGTTGTCTGTCTGCCCTGTTAAAATATTCAAGGTGATCAGGCAGCTCTAGTATTAAAAATATGAAAAGAATATCTGTACCAGGGCTTGAGGAAAAACTTTAGTTAGTCGTCAGGGTCCATCAAGTGAAATCACTAGATAGGTTTCAAGTAGAGAAGGATTTGGAACCCGCTCTCTGGGAAACTTTTTGAAACAAGTAAGGCTCCTGCAGCAATAAAGCTTTACTAGAGGAAATGTAAAATCCCTTATCTTTGGGGAGGAACAGAAGTCAGAGAACTGGAAAACAAAGTGAAACTGTTTTTGTATTTTTGAATCTGCAGTGTACACAATGAGTACATCTAAACACTCTTGTGTGTAAAATATATGTCCAAATACATAAAATATTGTTGAGTTTATCCTTTCAGATATAACTCATGCAAGTTAATTTGCATATTTTAGTTTGTATTAAAATTATGCCTGTTTATCATAGCGAGAGATGTGGGAAAAGTAGTGCTCCTCTAAGGAAAATTCGAGTATGCTCCATATGTCCTGAAGGAGAACTTGCTGCTTCTAATATTGGTAGGATATATTATTCAGATACAAGGCCTAATCCTTTAAGCTCTGCCTGCTCTAAACAAATGAGAATTGAGGATGCAGGCCATCTCACAGGATTAAGTCTGAACTGTAATAGATCTGTCCCTTGTCTATGAAAGATCCCTCAATGGTGTGCTGATGGTTGCAATGTTCGTTACTAAGCCCAGAACAGATCTGAAATAAGGGTAAGATCTGCTCCAGAAATGCTGTCCTCCAACTGCCCTGGAAAGAGCAAAACAGGACTTCTTGCTATGTCAGTCAGGATTAAACAACAAACTATGTAAGAAAAATCCTCAGGAGTACTTTATTTTTCGATAAGCTACATGTACTTAATAGTAATAAAATTCAATAGAATGAGAGCTGCATATCGCTATCTTTTTTGCATCTTATTATCCAAGCCTTCTAAGAGAACCAAAAACGAATGCAGTTATTTCCAGGTAGCAGGAATGTCTAAAGAACAGATTTTTTTGGCTCATGTAACTCTGTCTAGGTATTACGGAATGGGTGTGTTTTTATATTATGGCACTAATATCACAAATCCACTGTTACTTGCATTATACTGAATGACAATAGGCAACTCGATGTAATGCAACATCTCAAATTTCTTTTTCGTTGACAGCCAGCAGCACATTTTGACAGGTCTCATAGTCCACAGTTCTGTCATTAGTTTTCATTCTTTGGAATGTGTTGATAGACTAGTGTTTTGGGTAATTCTTAAAAAAGGAAACTTTAAAGATGATCTAAAATATTATTGTTAATGAAATTTGTGTACTTTAAATTTGCAATCCTCTTTGGTTAATCGGCTTCAGTGTCAGCCACAAATCCAGAAACAGAGACTGTGCCCATTGCAACCTTTATGTGAATGTGCCTTTGTTTGGAGAACAAAGCTGGAAGAAAAGGGGCAGGGTCCCTTGAAGGGCTTCTTTGAGAGAGTGAGGAGAAGGGGAAGAATTACAGGAATGGACAGGAAGAGCAGGATGGAGTTGGCCAGGTCAACATTACTGCAGTGCCCTTCTTGCTGACTGGAAGAGTAGGTGGGGTATTTATACCCCTTGCAGCCACAGAGCAGCCCTCTCTACCATGATCAGACTGGTATTTACAGCATAGGGACATAAGTTGACTAAAAAAGGCTTGGGGAATCATGGCGGATAGTCAGCTGAACATGAACTCTCAGCACAGCACTGTGGCTGTTTGGAGTAAAAGTGATACATGAATATCGTGGCAGCCAGGGAGTTACATTTAGGCGTGTATGGATTCAGTTTGTAGCGGTAAATATCAGTAAGCATCGATTTCACTGCAGAAAGTGATGAAAAAATATTCTCATTGATGATAATCAAAATCTACAGCAAGGCAAAGTAAGAAAAATGCTGCTTGAACACTTATTAGTGTTTGATTTAAGGATATTTATATATATATGTATGTTTTGACATGTGATGTTGACAGTTTGTGTTTTAATAGTTATAGAAAGCTTTCAACTTTTGATTTTTAATGTCTACTGTAATTTCAATTATTGTCAGATCCTCATAATTTTGGACAACTGTGAAAACTTAAATAGAAAAAAATGCTTAAAAATAAACATTGATATTACTTGTTGAAATTATATTAAAAAAAAAACAAAACAAATTCTATCAAGCCTAGTTTTATTACTTCTGCATTTGACACAGTGCAATTGCCACTGGAATACTATGTCCACTTCTGGTGTCTACGATTCAAGAAGAAGGTTGAAAAATTGGAGATGGTTCAGAGGAGATGGAGACCCACAAAAATGATTAGAGTGTTGGAAAATATGCCTTTTTGTGATAGACTCAATGAGCTCAGTCTGTTTATCTTATTAAAGAGAAGGTTAAGGGGTGGTAGTGAAATACTTGGGCCTACAAATTTACCCTAATTGTCAGCTTAACTGGAAAAGTGAGCGAAAGTTCATAAATTGTATAGGTTCAATAACCTATAATGACAAATATTTTTGGGGAAAAAATGCAAAAAAGAGACAGGGACTGAATTAGTCCAAACAAAAGATCTACAAATACAATTCCAGGACTGTGTTAAGATCAGGCCTGGTAAACAAGCACAGCGTGAGACTGGAAATCGATGAACCAAAACTGGAGTTTTGGAAATTAGGCCTAATTGGTGGACAGAATAATGAGATGAACTATTACTCCAGGGGTCAGCAACGTTCGGCATGCAGCTTGCCAGGGTAAGCACCCTAGCAGGCCGGGCCAGTTTATTTACCTGCTGATGCGGCAGGTTCAGCCGATCGCGGCCCCCACTCGCCGCGGTTTGCCGTCCTGGGCCAATGAGGGCGGCGGGAAGCGGCGCGGGCCGAGGGATGTGCTGGCCGCGGCTTCCCGCCGCCCCCATTGGCCCGGGACGGCGAACCGCGGCAAGTGGGGGACCGCGCTCGGCCAAACCTGCCGTGTCAGCAGGTAAATAAACTGGCCCAGCCCGCTAGGGTGCTTACCCTGGCGAGCCGCGTGCCGAACGTTGCCGACCCCTGTATTACTCCCTTTAGGGGTCCTTTAAAAGAGAGAGAGAGAGAGACTTTGGGGGAAAGCAGGATACTATGATGCTGGCTGACTGAAAGGAGGGGATGCAAATATTGACTACATGAAAGACGAGAGAAGGGAATGAGCAAGCTTTACCATGATGGTTTCCCCTGGCTCCTGGGACCCTGGATCGTCTTTGTCCTAATCCTGAGATATTCTGACCAGACTGGGCCAGAAAGAGGGACCAGATGAACTTCCAGCCCCTGTTAAATCCTGACCACCACCTGAGATGTGAGACTTCATCTCCTCCCTCCCACCCCCACCATTTTTCCTTTTCCTTCCCTACCTTATTTCTTCTCTTTCCGATCTGTCTCCTTTTTAGTTCTGTCTAATAAGAGTCTGGCTTAGCTGGCAAAGACTGCATATTTTACAACAATGCTGTAAGACTGTGACCAGAGAGGCAGCTGTACACAATGCCCTAAATGGTCTAGTTCTGTTACAAATTTGCCAAGTCTTGGCGTGGCCAAGAAGGCTATGTGCTGTGCCTGTGTTTTTCTAGCATTGAGGCTGCAATTGGGAGTCTACACCAGAGACAGAAGCTGCATTTTTTTATCTTTGCTGTTTAATTTCCCCTTCTCTATGTGTGTTGTTTCGCTTTGCCTTTTAGGAAAAGGGATTGGACTTCAACAACAGCTCCAGTTCATCTCAGCTAGCTGCTTCTCTGTTCCCCAAAAGCTTAGTTATTACCATCTTTAATACCATCTACGAGACTGTCAAACAAAGTTTTTCCCCCCTCCTTCTAAAAGCTCTCTACAGCTAAAGGGAACAACAGATGTTGTTAAAATGAAAGCCCTATTTTAAGACTTTACGTTTCAAATGCTTTGTTAGTTTTCAATGTACCTTTAATAAAAGGTTTAAAAGATTTTAATGATGTGTTTGCCATGGTACTAAGCAGGCTGACGTCTCTGTATGCCAGCTCCCAAACTTTGTTTAAAGCTGTTTTGATATTGGACAGTTACAGGGCAATGTTAGCATTTTGGCTCTTTGGGCCCATACTTTCCATCTAAATTAATACAACAGGGTAACCTGATCTGTTTCTAAATATCTATATTGGGAACAGAAATTTGATAATAGCGGTCTCTCCAGTCTTACAGGCAAAAGGTTTAACAAGACAGTGTGTGGAAGTTGAAGCTTCACAAATTCAGACTTTTTTAAAAAAAGCTACTTCCCTGCCCCCTCCCCTCCCCCCCCGGGATGGTAATTATCCATTGAAACAGCTTACCAAGGGTTGTGGTGGATTCTCCATCATTGGAAGCGTCAAAATCAAGATTAGATGTTTCTCTAGTTCAAATCTAATAGCTGTGGTTGAATGAATTGGAGAGAGGTCTATGGCCTATGTTGTGTAGGAGCTTAAACTAGATGATCATCTATGGTGCCATCTGGCCTTAACATCTATGGACCAAATATTGCTTGGACATCTATTCTAAAAACATGCCATTTATCAGAATCTGAGCATGGAATCCTAAAATTTGGGAGGAACTAATACTAGCAGTGACTAAAAATATGAATCTAAGTACATCTCTACCCCGATATAACGTGACCCGATATAACACAAATTTGGATATAAAGCAGTGCTCCGGGGCGGGGGGGGGGAGGGCAGGGCTGCGCAGTCCAGCGGATCAAAGCAAGTTCGATATAACGTGGTTTCACCTATAACGCGGTAAGATTTTTTTGGCTCCCGAGGACAACATTATATCGGGGTAGAGGTGTAGTTAAATTTCCACCCTTGAAATCCTCCCTGGTACTCTGAAGAGTGACTTCTGTTCCCCACATCCACTTTTTGAGACTCACTTCTGTTACACTCCGGTTTTACAGTAGCTTAACTCCATTGAAATAACTGAAATACCATTGTGAATCGGGCTCTGTGTGTTTTGATGACCTCTTCCAGGTGAAGCGATGGGCACTCGCTTAGAACCTGACAGCATTGTTAAATTAGCAGCAACCTGGCCTGCTGATTAGCATGCCAGGGTACTGTAGTATTGCAGTATTCCCAGCCACTGTCAGCCCTGTAATCAGCAAATTGAGGAACTTCACATGGCCACCACTAAACTGTCAAGTTGAGAGACGTGGATTCAGCAAAGCACTTAAGCAAGTGTTGCTAACTTTAAACACGAGTAGTCTCATTAAAATCCATGGGGCCACTTGTGTGCTTAAAATTAGGCACGTGTTTAAATGTTTTGTTCAGTTGGGGTCTCAGTTTTTGTTTACTTAAAGATTATCACTAGGTAATTTACAGCAAAACAACCAAGTCTCTGATTTCTTCATAAATCAAACATTATTTTATATATTTTTAAAAGTTGAAAAACTCCATTTGAAATGGAGGCTTTATGGGCATAAAAGTAAGGATGATTCTGATAACTATATTTCACTAAGCTACTGGTCTACATTAGAGGCCGTAGTTTATATGCAAATATACAGACAGTGCAGTTTGCTGTTTGCAAGCCTCAGTATTTTAGTCTCTGTATCTGCATTTTGCTCTGCAGCCTGAGGTCAAATGATAAGTTCAAAATACAGTTCATGAACATGGGTGCAGGCACTTTGGTACTGTTTCCTGTTTAAATAGCCCTGAACTTCTGTTGTTATGCTGTGGGATTTCCTGACTTGCCTGTTAATTAAAATTTTGAGTTGGTGCTTTATTTCTAAAGTTTGACTCTTCTTGTAGTTTTCTGAAGGTATCTTTAGCTGCATCTTTGCTGGGTGATGCAACAAATGTGCATGTTGTTAAAACAAAGGAGGTAATGTGTATCTAAAATTTCGGAATCTTGATTTATCCATAGATTTGCAAAGTATAAAACTGCAAACAAAAATAGACATTTCAGATGCTATTTAACAAAACATTTTAACAGGACTGAATTTCATGCTCTGCCAAAATGTCTCTGGAAAACCAGGTGCCTTCATAAACTAACACCTCTTCTTCCTTCCTGCCCGGTCAGGTAAAAAGCAAACTTATTCTATGCTGATGGCAAATTATTAAAAATTAGAGATGAGAAAGACCCACTGGGTCATTTGTTTCATCATCCTTCCAATACAAGATTGTTCCTTAAAATGTATTTTCTTGTGTGTTGTCCGGTCCAGTCTTAAACACTGCTAGTGTTCTTCAGAACCATTCAGAGATCTTAGTTCACTTTTCAGTTCTGATCTTCCAGTCTTACTCCACCTGTTTCTGTTTCCCCTGGTGTCCTGTCAATGACAGCGCCTCCAGGTTACATGGACCCTCTGATTCCAGTTCCAGTGATCATGATGCATCTTCTTTATTTTACCAACATTTAAATATAATCATTTTAAAACAAATAATTGATGCTGAGACCCCCAACCTTATGCCTTTGGCCAAAGGTGGCTATAGCAGAGTTGGAGTCCTGTCTTTACCACAGACTCAGTTGGTTACATAGTCTTTGAGATAGTTTGGTCTCCTCAAGAGGTGATCACGTTGGGAATGACCTATCTCTGTCTCCCTGTCACTGAGTCTAGAATACTGTCTCGGTGTAGTCTTCTCCATCCTGTGGAGTTGGCGTCTGGATGGTTCTCTGTGTCTGCGATCTGTGATGATCTCAGGCTCTCTCTGGATGTTGTAGCTGCTGGCTCATAAGTGTCTTTTGTTCCTTTGGATTACCTGTCCCTCTTGCACAATCACCTTGTATGGTCTGGATGCCACTGCACCCACAAATCCTTTATTCCACTCCTTCTGGTGTCTCTCAACTGGCTAAATCCTCACAGGAGTGTCTGTCTCCAGGGCCATGATCCTTGACTGACTGTCGTATTCTAGTGCCTGCTATCTCTGATTGTCAACTGAGTGGCATTCCTCCATCCAGACAGGGCCCCAGACTGAGTAGCCACCAAGCAGCACATCTCAGCTTTGTGTGCACCATCAGTGGGGGATAGAGGCCTAGTGTGGGGGGTGGGATAAAAATGTTGAGTGCCTCCGGAGGTGGAGGAAGGAATTGTACTATTATTTCCCTGTTGCTGTTGAATTCCTTTAGATTCCCATCCCCTTCCAGCCCATTGGTCTATACCCATTCCCTTGCCTAACATTTGTTTATGTAAATTATTACAAAACTCGTCCATGTGTAATTGGGATTTGTGTCAGGAGTTTCTGGACTCACGTAAACAAAAGGGGCAAATTGCCCTATCCGGAGAGAACTAGGGTAGGAAGCCTGCACCTCTGACATCTACCCATACTGGTGTCCAGTACAGGGACGAGAGGTTGGCACAATACCTTGGAATTAACAAGATTCATGCCAATTACAGTTTTAATGAGGGGTGATCACTTTCTGAACCATTTTGTCTGTGAAGTAAATAGCAAGTGTGCTTTAGTGATAAAGTTCTATAGAAGAGTGGCAGTAACTTTAGAAGTAGAGAAAGGAAAGGAAAACGAGTTGGAGGGGGTGGAAAGGAAGAGTGTGGATTAGTTTCCCTTCTTTTCTGAAAATGATGGTGATTAATCTCTTGCTCATGTGTAAAGCACCTTGTACATCACCTTTGCTATATGAGTAATATAATATGAGTAAGCTTTCCCATTATGCAGTTTTTGAGTGACTGCTATTGCAGCATTGGGAAGACACTAAGGCACCATCACTGTTAGAAAGGAAGTTAGAAGAATTTAGAAAAATACCTCTCTATGGGTAGCATAGGCTTCCTTTTTTGATTTGAGTTTTAAAAAAAACAACAACAAAAAATAATGGAGAGCAGCAGAGCATGCAGCCGAAACTCAATGTAACAGAGCAAATCTAACTCCCAAACTGTCTCTGTGTGCCGTCCTAGGCCAGGTCTATTGATCTAAGCTACACTACTTGAGTTATGTGAATAACATAACTGAAGTCTATGTAGCTAGATCCACTTACCGTGGTGTCTACACCGTGCTGTGTTGAGGGGAGATACTCACTCTCCCGCCGACTTACTTTACTCTACTCTTCTCGGGGAGATGGAGTACAGAAATTGACGGGAGAGCGCTCTCCCATTGATTTAGCGTGTCTTCACCTGACCACTAATTGTGTGATTCACATTGATTGCAGCAGTGCTGATTTAGCTCCGTAGTGAAGATGGGCCCTCAGTCAAATACCTACATGAAACCACTGCCTTTCCTTTGCTTTCCTTCCCTTCCCCTGCCATTATAGCACTCTCCTTGATCTGCTGTCTTAGGTCCCGTAGGGCCTGAGGAAGGACTTGCTGCTTTTATGAATCCTGCCTGGCAGGACTCATTGTTCAGCTCATAGTTCATGCCACTCTTTTTGTTCACACTAATTCACTCTTCCCAGGGAAAGATAAATACAACTGGTCCCAAAGGTGAATATCCTTTATTTTATTTGACTGCAATAACCTACATAGTACTTCAAACGTCCTGTTCAGCTGTTGATTCAGCAGTTGTACTCTTGCATGTACTGAACTTTCTTGATGGCATTCTCCTCTCTTTGGGTGCTGTCATCTTATATTTACGTAAGTAAAATGTCAGCTCATAAAGTCTTTATTCTCACCAGCTTTCTAACAACTCCCAAACTTCTAAAGAAGGTTTGGAGTACAAGTTACCTTATACTCAACTGTCACAGTTCCTGTCATCATTGCCACATGAGAGCATCCTCATGTTTCTTGTGGTTCCTTGCAAAATACAGCTTTCAATATACTGTGCTATGACACAATAAAAGCTCACTTTTAGGTCTGCTTTTGTTTCTCTTGTGCTACAAACAATGCATTGATTGAACATCTGCCTTATTGTCACAGTATTGTTTACTGTACACAAGGAATTTAGTGGTAATATGACAAACATCTCTTGTCCCTTCATAAATAAAATAATTCTCTTTTGCAGAGCAGAGTTACTTTTAATGCACATGGAATGAAATATGTTTGAATATGGACTGTTAACATCAGTTTCAGGAGTTATTGTGTTAATAACCACATACCACACCCCTGTGACGACTTGCTTTGTCTCTCCCAACAGGCCATATTCCCCATATCCAGTCTTCTTCCTTTATGGGTGTGGAGGGCCTATTCTGTGGCAGAAGTACTGTGCACAGCAAATGTAGGGATAGGATTTTGGAAGCCTGAGCTGCAATCCCTGAAGAGAGAGGGAGTTGTGGAGTTTACAGTTATTTTTTGTTGTGGTTTTGTTTTAACTAGAGCCACTCCTATGCAGCCACTCCTTAGAGCAACTCTTCAACTTCCTGGCAAATAGGACTCTTCTCTGTGTGGTCCTAGAGTATCGGTTGGACAGCTGTTCTTCTTACTAGTTCAATCTGTATGGGCTGTGCAATTATGAGAGGGCTGCAGTTATTTGACACTGTATCAAAGCTTCAATTTGGCTGCTTTATTTAAAAACTTATCTTGTATATTTCATAAGTGAGATTGTAAACACAATTCCAAACTACTGCAGACCAAGAGAAGGACCTTACGGTTAAAGTGCCAGATTGGGAATCAGGAAATCTGGGTTCGGATGCTGCTTATGTCACAGGCTTCCAATGTGACCTTGGGGAGGGCACTTAAGGCTAGATCTTCAGCTGGAGTAAATGGATTTACACCTGCCCAGCATCTACTTCCTAATCTCACTCTGTCTCAGTTCTTCATCAGTAAAATGGTGATATTTCTTCTTTTTCTAGTCTCCATAGATTATAAGTTTATAGGATGGGGACAGTCTCTATCTGTTCATTCATTGTCTAATATAATGGGGCCCTGATACTGGTTGGGGCCTCCAGGCATTACAAATAGCCAGTCCTCTAACTATAAATTCAGTATTTGTGTGTTTATATATGGCTTTATTTTAAAATGCTATCAATACACAGAGTGATATTACGAATAACGAAGTATAAGTCTATAGATAGCTAGCGAGTTATATACTTCTAAAATCGTTGCTATTCCTTTTTATTGGGAGTGTTACTTTATTTTTATTTTTTATTTTAAAATTTGAATAGCATTTTACCTGGGAGAAACGCCTTTAGAAGATTCATATAACCAAATATTTCTTGTCATTCATCTTGTTTGCTTTGTTTATAGCAAAGAAGTGGTTCAGCACATTGCATGGCACAACCACATTAATTATTCATTCTGAACTGTAATAGAGTAGGATTGTTACCTGTAATAAATTTGCCTGTTCATATAACACAATGTTTGAAACTGTATTGAGCTACCTTGTTTCTGTATCTGAAGACTTATGCTACCAAATTGCTTTGGTAATCTTCATTAAACTAAAAATTACTTTGGTTCTTTATGTCCTTTGGAACTCCCAAAGTGCCCATTCATTCCAGTCAACGGATCTCTTGGTTTTTTTTTTTTTTTTTGATCTAACAAGAAAATCCATAACTACAATATGTAATTTTATATCTTTTTAAAAGTTAGTTTACAATTGCAATATGAGCTCAAAAATTAATAAAAATAGGGTCCGGTTCAATTGCAGTAAAACTTGAGTAACTCCATGTGAAACAAATTAATCTCGAATTTTTGCTCCAAAACTAATAGGACCACTGTGGCATCAAAAGTTAGCCTTAGAAAATTAAAGCTATTTTAAATTATCCTGTATCTACTTATCACTAATGTACTTAAATCACAAATCTCTATTAGAATTACAGAGGGCTGAATTCCACCCTGAAGCTTCAGTATAGCAATTTTCAGATGGCAGACCAGTATTAAGTTGTGCAGTGTGCTAAAATGCAAATTTTTTTGTTAAACTAAAGAGGCTTTTAAACTTCGGCAGATGCACAGATCCAGACCTAAATACTACTTTTTCACATGAATATGGAATATGAGTGGCTTCACTAAAATATTTCAGCCCACAACAAAACCTTTTTGGAGATGCTGTATGCACAAATAATCCTGAAAGTTGAATTTCTGACTGGGTTGGTTATGTTTTTAATAAGCAGAGACCTGGAACAGCTATTTGTGAAATGGTAAAAGGCAAAAGGTAAACAAAGGCATGTCTTTAGTTCTTCCTTATACCATTTTTTATGTTGAACCATTATTTGTTTCCCCCCCTTCCCAAATAGCTTCATATATGTTTTTAAGTTACAGAAATCTTGGATGGTTTTAAAAAAAACCCCTCACATTTTAAAAAAATTGTAATTTGACAATGTACACTTAACAGAACCTCTGAGTCTTTAAAAGAGAATTGAATCATGAGTAGAATGGATTTATAAAGAAAAACCTTTCCAGGCAAACTATTTTCTTTGGGTGGAATTAGTGGATGGTGTGACTATAGTAAATGTAATACTGTATATTTGTGTATTAAAAATTGGATAATGTCTAACATTTTACATCATTAATTCAAATTGGATTGGACATGAGCCCTCTGTGTTGGAAAAATGGCTGAAGTACAACAAAGAATAATGATAAATAACACTGGATATCAGCAGTGTCCTGTGGATAAAAAAAGAAGTTAATGATAAATAGCACTGTATTGAGTCTTGGGAGTGTAGAGGAGCGGGGCTCACCTCTGCGGCGTCTCCTGCTGGTCGTCTCTGGGAATTAGCTCTCCAGCCATTGGAGCACCCTCTGCAGGCCGGTGTCCCACTACCGCTTGGCCCCCGTGTCCCTCCCAGACTCAGTGCCCTGTTATCTGGGGCGCTGCCCCCCAGGCAATACCCCCACACAGTTCTGGGTCTCCCCCTCCCAGGGGAACCCTCACCCACTAGTCCCCACCTCATCTCAGTATAAGGCTACTGCCAGTCACCAACTAGCCCCCGCGCCCTGGGGCAGACTGCAGTGTCAGCCACTCATCACAGGCAAGGTTGGGTTTGGACCTGCTGCCTTTGCCTACCCCTGGGCTGCCCTCTGCAACCCCCAGTACCTATTAGCCCAATGCTAGGCCACAGCCTGGGGCTTTCCAGGCTGGAGCTCCCCGGCTCCTCTGCCTTTCCCCAGCCCTGCTCCGCTCCGGTCCGGTACCCTGTCTCTAGCTCCCTGCAGCCAGGCCCGTCTCCCTCTGAACACAGAGAGACACCTTTTGGACTCTGGCTCACAGCCTTTTTATACAGGCCAGCTGTGGCCTGATTGGCCCGTGGCCCAGCTGTAGCCACTTCCCAATCAGCCCAGCTTAGCAGCTCCCAGCCACAACCTTCCCCCAGGGCTGTTTTAAGCCCTTCAGGGCAGGAGCGGGGTAACCACCCCGCTACAGGGAGGTCCCCTGTAATCATTTGAGTTTCAGGCCCTGTGGCTCCTCCCCTTAGGCTGGGGGGGACCCTTTAGCAGTGGGTGGGCTTATGCCCGCCCACTTCCTGAACCCCAATAGGTACAGGAAGGTGGGGTGCAGGGATCAGTGCTATAGAGGACATGTGGAAAAGAATAATATTCAGAGATTTGGGTTTGATAGTGGGCACCAAGTTAGACTTTAGTTTGCATTGCACTATAACAATAAAGCACTAGTTGCAATCCCAGTGCATTGCAAATGACTTAACAACCAGTGCAGATGGTCCAAGCAATAAGGCATTAACTACCACTTAAGGACTCAGTTTTACAAGGTGTTGAATGCTCTGGCTATAATCCAATAAAGCGCTTAAGTACACTTTTAACTTTCAGCATTTGAGCAATCTCACTGAAGTCCCTGAGATAATGCACTTGCTTATATGCTTTGTTGGATCAGGGCAAGTGTGCGCAGCACCTTGCAGAATTGAATCCTGCGTGGGAATTTTTGGTAGAAAATAAACTATAAGGGACTGTTTCCAACTGGCATGGAGATGGATTCTGAATTATGTAAAACTGTGACTACTGAATTACGTTGGCAAAGGATACACCAAGTGTAATCTCCTAAAGACTAGTCATACAAGTTAAATGAGCTTCTTTACCATTTGCATTGCATTATTTTAAACTCCCAGAAAATTTAAATAAGAACATTCAGATTAAGTAAATTTCTTCCTCTTTTTCCTTTCCCCCCTTTAGAATATCTGGAATCTCCCCCTTTCCCTTTTAGGTGCTTGACTGCTTCTCAAGATGTATGCTAAACTTTAGGAGGGAATGTATGCTAAACTTTAGGAGGGAATGCATACTTTAAATTGGACAGGTGCACTATGCTGCTTTAAATTTAAAGTTCATAACATGGAAGATACTAACATAGGTAACAGGCTAGTAAAAGTAGCAATAGAGGCTGAACAAAAATAGAACTTAGCAAGACAGAGGAGAAAACACATTACCTTAATATAAAACTATTCCTTGTTAAAGCTATCAGTTTTAATTTTTCATCTATTTGTTAAGTTGGCCTGTGAAATCCTTAACAAACATAACATCTACCACAATCTCTCCACTGTGGAGAGGACAACTATACAGTTCCTGAAATCTAACTGCCAGATAGTGATCAAACTATCAGACAAAGGGGGTACCGTCATCTGTGATGAGTATGTGAATGAGGCCAACTGACAGCTCTTTGACACCACTTACTATAAAGAACTCAGAGAAGACCCCACACCACAGTTTATACAGGAATTTAAGGATATCATCAAATCCTTTCCCAAAGAACTTCAAGAGAAACTCTACAAACTTATCCCCTATGAACCCACCCCAGGGACTTTCAATATGCTTCCCAAGATAGACAAACAAGGGAACCCAGACAGACCCATCATATCTGGCCGCAGCACTCCTCCTGAGGGAATATACGGACTTATTGAAACCATCCTCAAACCACTCACCATGCAAAGGGCCTACTTTCTACAG
This sequence comes from Trachemys scripta elegans, assembly GCF_013100865.1. Classification (NCBI taxonomy): domain Eukaryota; kingdom Metazoa; phylum Chordata; order Testudines; family Emydidae; genus Trachemys; species Trachemys scripta. Next base: position 315,318,326 of record NC_048298.1, on the reverse strand, counting down.
GACACGACTGACTTTCTCCACAAACTCTGCAACATTAATAACCTCCTTCAGAACACCATCCTTGCCACTTTAGATATCACTTCCCTATGCACCAGCATCCTTTGTTGACAGCATAGCTGCCTGCCTCAAATATTTACATGACAATGGACAACCCTCAGATATCCACAGCAAACACATCAGCAAACTCATCTGTTTCAGCCTCACTCATAACAATTTTACATTCAACACCAAAAACTTTATCGAAAACACAGGAACAGCTGTACATACTAGGATGGCTCCTCAATATGCCAATCTCTTCATAGGCCACCTTGAAGAAGAATTTCTGGACAAATGCACCACAAAACCATTGAGTTATCTCAGGTATATCATTGATATTTTCATCCTCTGGACAGATGATTTAAACTCCCTCATGATTTCCACCACAACCTTAACAACCACCACCTGTCCATTACACACTGTCTGGGGCACACCCACACTAGCATCAACTTCCTGGACACCACAATCAGTTTCCACAATGGAATCCTTCAGATAACTATGTACAAGAAATCCATGGATTGCTACACCTACTTTCATAGATCCAGTAACCACCCCAAACACACCAAGAAATCTGTTATCTACAGCCAGGCACTCAGATATCACAGAATATGCTCGGAGGATAAAGTACAGGGTATATACCTTAACACACACAAAACTGTCTTACCAAATGAGGACCGTGATAGACACTAAAAATCATGGTCTTAATAAAGACACTGGATTTACATCTTATTACATCAATCTGTAACCCACTAAACCCCTGTTTTTGTCCTATGACTACATTGGGCCACTTCACCTTGAATGATCCCTTCGTTTAGCATAAGTAATTAGCACATATTCTATCTGTTTGATCTTGTATTTAGCTGGGATACTCTTAAGGCTTGTCTACACATGCAGTTGTGCAGCTGCAAGGATGCTGCTGTAGCACTTAGGCCTTGTCTACACTGCAAAGTTTGTCGGCAAAAGTTATGCCGCTTTAATTAAAAACGCTGTTGTATGTCCACACTAGCTCCTTGTCGACAAAAGGCTAGCTACCTTTTGTCGACAAAACTTTGTAGTATAGACAAGGGGTAACATATTACAGCAGTGTTACAATTACTGTAGAAAGTAGAAGTTATATCTTCACTTTTCTCAACTTTGTGGCTTGTTTCATCTGTCTTGCACAGTCTTCTGCATTTAATTTTAAAATCAATCAACTTGTGTCAATGATGATTTTTTCCAGGGAAAAGTTTTATCAGATCTTTCTGTAGACTACTGTCAAGAGCAAGTATCTAGATAGCTGTACCATTGCTGTAAATAACATTATATTTTGCTTTTTTTGTAGTGGCTATTTACACACACAAAATGCTTGAAAAATGGGGACTAGTTCAGTTTTTCAAATCTTCATCAATCTCATAGTTTTATGTAGCTAAAACTCCCAAAAGCCTGTGGCATTGCTTTTCTGAAGAAACTTGTCCATGAGTCATTCATTGATTTTTGATTTTTTTAGAGCACAGGAGCATGAATTTTGAAACAACAATGTAATCAATTTGTCAAGTAACTTTGGAAACCTATATTCATGTTGGTAAAGCGACTGCAGTTGTGCTAAATTTTACTGTAACTGGAAAGCCATAAAAATAACTAGGATAGTTCAACCAAAAACCTTGCCAAGCATTGCTGTTAATGCCAGGTCAGTGTTTTGTTTCTGTTGTTTTGCCAGAGAAAAAATAAGTTATTAATACCAGGGCCAAACAAATAAAACCAACAGGCAAACAACAATCAAGCTTTTATAACTCAGCACTGCAATTCAGTTGTTTTCGTTGATCTAGTTTGTGCTCTCATTTCATAGTTAAATATTGCATGTCTGTTTTTGGTGCCTTCAAAACTAGAGGAGAATGACATTTAGTGAGATTATCCATATGCTCCTTCATATTACTGTTCTCATTCATATTAGTTAACATTTATAACTACTGCTCAGAACTCACTAGGGCAACATAGTCTTTCATATTTCAGCCACTGCAATCGGGAAAACGCTGTTGTCCAAAACAATCAATATATAGACTATAATGTACATTCTCCCGGGATCTTTTTAGTAGAACATCAGTGAGAAAACAAAGATAGTGGAACACCCAATATTACCTTCTTACTACTATGCAATGACATGACATGACATAAAATATATTACTTATATATACTGTGCTATGTATACTACTATCTTATACATAGCATATACTATTTACCCTTAATCAATGGACTATTATGATCCATCTTGTCAATGTGTAGATTGGGAGTCTTTAATTTAAAAACCATTGACATAATAACTGTAATGCTTTCTTTGGAGAGGCTATGCATTATTATACAGAGTGTACACAGAGATGCCTATAAAGCCACTCATTTATTCAGTTATCTGCTTTTATTCTTTTATTTTTAACAGCGTCTCAAAATCATGATTTCTTTCTCTTAACTGTTTGTCCTCTTCCTTTTTTCTGTGTGATATCTTAACATGACTTTCCTTAATGTTAAATTATTTGATGATGTAATTGTTGAACATTCTGGGAGTAGCGTATTTGAATTTTGCAACCTCTTCAGTAACACAAAAATCATTAATAATAGTAATTTGTGTCTTAAACAAAGATCCAGTAGTGGGTTAAAATAGAAATACATATAACATTAACAGGACCATTTCCTTCAGAATGCAATACTTGTAAAGTAGATAAACTGTCCTTTGAGAGGAAGTGTTACACTTTATTTACAGATTAACAAAGGAGCATGTCTCTGAACAAGGTTGCAGAACTGGGAATGGAATCTTGGAGTTCTGACAGCTGTACCCGTGTTCTAAACATTAGAACTTAATTACTGATTGTATAACTGTACCTCTGTAGATCAGTTTCCTAGAGTAATTAATATTTTAAAAATGGCTATCCTTTGTTTTGACTGTCTTTTAATTATATAAGGAACTTGAACTGTCTTCTGACTTTAATGATTGTGAAATTGTATTACGGTTTACAGAACTTTTTTTTTATCTAAGCTTGTCAGTAAAGCTTTCTAAGGAGTCCCAGCTTGTTATGGGAAATGTGGAATATTCTATATCAGAATCAGTTTCCTCAGAAGTGAGACAAGAAAAGCAGCTTTGATTAGTGCTGATTAGACACTAAGGCTGTGTCTTTACTGCCCTGAGATTTGGACTACATGGTGTAAATGGTGCTGCGTTGGCACTCCGCTGTGTGGACACTGTGAGAATTAACTGAAAGGTTCCTAGTCCGCGTTAATGTTGTCCTGTTGGAAGAGGACTATGTTAACATGAACTAGGAACCTGCAGCATCCAGGAGTTCCAGTGCAGCACTTGGATCTGAACTACAGAGAAGTGTAGACAAGCTCTAACTGCCTTTTATTATAAAAGGAGCTGGTAGTTGGTTGTGTAACGCTTTCCATTATACAAGATTATTTGCTTACTATTTGTATTACCGGAGTGCCCATGAGACCAAGATCCCATTGTATTAGGCACTGTCGCAGCAGGGAGAAGGTCCTGGGATTAGAGAAATGCCTCCCCTTACCCTTCAAGATTGTGTACACATAGGTTTGTCCACTGTAGCTAATCAGTGTAGAAACCGGCATAGTTAAAGCTAAACAACCCTCTCATATGGGTGCAATGATACTGATATAAAAGTGCTTATAGTGGTATAGTTCTGGGAATAATGCCAGGTCTGTACTATAAAGGTTTTTCAGCATAGCTGTGTTGGTCAGGGATATGAAAAAAACACATTCCCAGCTTGCAAAAGCCTCAATGTAGACACTGCTATACTGACAGAAGAGACCTTGTGTCAGCGTAGCTAATGTCAGTCAGGAAGGTGGAGTTCTTATGCCAACAGAAAACTGCATCTACAGCAGGGGCTCTGCTGGTACAGCTATACTAGCACAGTATTTGTAGAGTAGACCAGGCATAAGTTACAGCCCACCTCAGCACATGGTCCCAGTTCCCTGCTCCTCACTTTGGGGACACCACATGGGGAAGGATTTCCCCTATCCTGCCTTCTCCCCCAGTAAAGGGGAGAAAAGTCCTGGCCAGACTCTTCCTGGAACCAGCATGCAGCCCCAGGGATTCATTTCTGCTACCTTCTCCCCACAACAACTTTGTCTTATTGCCAGGATGTAGATAGTACTGTAAATCAACATGTGCTGAGGGTTAAGGTTCAAATCCTAGTAATGAGAGGTGCTGCTGGTTATAATCGTATGTAATAGGATTTATTTATACCTTTTCAAAACAAAACAAAACAAAACAAAAGACAACTCTAGGAAACTGTGTACAAAACTACATTAAAATGAAGTTTTTCAGAGTGCAATGTCAAGCACTCAAAAGCTAGGAAATGGCAGAATGTAAGTTGACTGTGCTAACCTTCATTTTGCACCCCCTTGTGTGTATGATAATCTTTAAATCTTTAAATCACTAGGGCTGCAAGTCTTTCACAGAAGTCACAGATTGGCAGCTGCTTGGAGCAGCGGTCCGGGAGCAGCGGTGGTGCCCCAAGCTGCACCTCCCCCAGCCCCGCTGCAGCAGTGGCGGTGGTGCCCTGGGCTGCCCCTGCCTGGAGCAGCACCGGTAGCAGGGCCCCGGGCTACACCCGAGCAGCAGCGTCCGCAGGAGCTCTCCGCTTCCCCAGCACCTAAGATTTAGTTTGGGGTATTTTCAGTAAAAGTCATGAACAGGTCACTGGCTGTGACTTTTTGTTTATTGACCGTGATCTGTCCGTGACTTTTACTAAATATACCCGTGACTAAATCATAGCCTTAATGATCACATACTATTTTCACAGGACCCGTGTCTCATTCAGTGCACAGGAAGGACAATGCTCACAGAGTTGTGCAGTGAATGAGGCTGTCTGTAGCACTCCTGCCTCATTTGTTGCAGAAGTCAGAAAGTATGCATTTAATGAGGCAGGGGACTGCAGGAAGAAAAAGAATGGTCTCATGGTTCAGGCATGTGAATGCCTCACAGGAGACATCTTCCATGAGAGGCTGAGCAAGTCACTTACATCAAATTAGGGTCAAGTGGTGAGGGCGGTAGGAGAAAATTCAGTGAATTGAAGTGACACTAGATATCCACAAATGGAGTGGACTGGAGCCTACCTTTGTCTTGCCTATAAGGAATTCGAAAGAGAAAAGTCTCCATTAACTTTAGCACAAGACAAGTTCATTAGCACTCTATATTTCGTCTGACAGGCTAAATTAATAACCTTCAAGCAAAGTGAATCTGAAGGACACTCCCGCTTCTTTCCTGCGGAATATGTACAGCATGTGTTCTGAACTACTTCTTATTGAACTAGTTCTTCCCTGAAACTTAATCTGATTTGTTTTTGCAAGTGCTTGTAATTTCTCAGTATCGTAGGGTACACTACGTATTCTACACTATGAAATTAGGTCGAATTTATAGAAGTCGGTTGTTTAGAAATCGTTTTTATCCTTGGGGATCCAGCCTACCCCTTAATGCCATGGCTCATGAAGCCATACACAGGCAGCCTGGACAGTAGTCAGGACCTGTTCAACTATAGGCTGAGCAAGTGCAGAATGGTGGTAGAATGCGCATTTGGACGTTTAAAAGCGCACTGGCACAGTTTACTAACTTGGATAGACCTCAGCGAAACCAATATTCCCATTGTTATTACTGCTTGCTGTGCGCTCCACAATATCTGTGAGAGGGGGAGACATTTATGGCAGGGTGGGAGGTTGAGGCAAATCGCCTGGCCACTGATTACGCGCAGCTAGACACCAGGGTGGTTAGAAGAGCACAGCAGAGCGCGGTACGCATCAGAGAAGCTTTGAAAACCAGTTTCGTGACTGGCCAGGCTATGGTGTGAAAGTTCTGTTTGTTTCTCCTTGATGACCGCCCCCCCCCCGCTTCACTCTACTTCCCTGTAAGCTAACCACCCTCCCCTCCCCCCTTCGATCACCGCTTGCAGAGGCAATAAAGTCATTGTTACTTCACATTCATGCATTCTTTATTAATTCATCACACAAATAGGGGGATAACTGCCAAGGTAGCCCGGGAGGGGTGGAGGAGGAGGGAAGCGCCGGGTGGAGTGGGGGAGGAGATAAGGACAAGGACACACTGCACTTTAAAACTTTAACACTTATTGAAGGCCAGCTTTCTGTTGCTTGGGCAGTCCTCTGGGGTGGAGTGGCTGGAGGCCCCCCCGCCGCGTTCTTGGGCGTCTGGGTGAGGAGGCAATGGAACTTGGAGAGGAGGGCTGTTGGTTACACAGGGGTTGTAGCGGCGGTCTGTGCTCCTGCTGCCTTTCCTGCAGCTCAGCCATATGCTGGAGCATATCAGTTTGATGCTCCAGCAGCCGGTGCATGGACTCTTGCCTTCTATCAGCAAGCTGACGCCACCTATCCTCTTCAGCCTGCCACTTGCTCTCTTCAGCCCGCGATTCAGCCCGCCAGCTCTCCTTGCGTTCATATTGTGCTTTTCTGCACTCTGACATTGTCTGCCTCCATGCATTCTGCTGTGCTTTGTCAGCATGGGAGGACATCTGGAGCTCCGAGAACATGTCATCCCGAGTGCGTCTTTTTCGCCTTCTAATCTTCACTAGCCTCTGCGAAGGAGAAATATTTGCAGCTGGTGGAGGAGAAGGGAGAGGTGATAGTTAAAAAGACACATTTTACAGAATAATTGGTACACTCTTTCACGTTAAATCGTGCTGTTCACATTACACAGCACATGTGCTTTTGTTACAAGGTTGCATTTTTCCTCTTATATTGAGGGCCTGCCGGTTTGGTGTGATAGATCACTCACTCAGTGCCAGGCAACCGAATTAGGCTTGCAGGCAGCCATGGTAAGCCACAGTCTTTTGGCTTTTTTAACCTTCATAACATGTGGGGATGGTTTCAGACAGCAGCGTCCTCATTTCCCATATCAAGCGGCCGTTGGGTTGGCCATTTAAAATGGGTTTGCAATTTAAAAGGAGGAGCTGCGGTTTCCGGGTTAATGTGCAGCACAAACCCAACTAAGCCCCCTCGGCTCCCCCCCCCACACCCAATTATCTGGGATGATCACTAACAGCGGGGAACATTTCTGTTTAGTAGAGCAGGAACGGGCACCTCTGAACGTCCCCTTAATAAAATCACCCTATTTCAACCAGGTGATCGTGAATGATATCACTCTCCTGAGGATAACAAAGAGAGATAAGGAATGGATGTTGTCTGCATGCCAGCAAACACCAGGACCATACGCTGCCATGCTTTGTTATGCAATGATTCCAGACTACATGCTACTGGCCTGGCGTGGTAAAGTATCCTACCATGGAGGACGGAATCAGGCAGCCCTCCCCACAAACCTTTTGCAAAAGCTTTGGGAGTACATCAAGGAGAGCTTTCTGAAGATGTCCCTAGAGGATTTCCACTCCATCCCCATACACATTAACAGACTTTTCCAGTAGCTGTACTGGCCGTGAATGCCAGGGCAAATTAATCATTAAACACGCTTGCTTTTAAACCATATGTAATATTTACAAAGATACACTTGTGTGCCCTCAGGGTCTGGGACCATGGCTTGGGTGGGTTTGGGGGTTATTGGTTCCAGGTCCAGGGTGAAAAACATCTCCTGGCTGTTGGGGAAACCGGTTTCTTCGCTTCCTTGCTGTGAGCTATCTTCAATGTCTTCATCATCATCTTCCTCGTCCCCGAAACCCGCTTCCGTGTTTCGTGAGTCTCCATTGCCGGAGTCAAAGCACAGGGTTTGGGTAGTGGTGGCTGCACCCCCTAGCATGGCATGCAGCTCAGCATAGAAGCGGCATGTCTGTGGCTCTGCCCCAGAACCTCTGTTTGCCACTCTGGTTTTGTGGTAGGCTTGCCTTAGCTCCTTAATTTTCATGTGGCACTGCTGTGCGTTCCTGTTATGGCCTCTGTCCTTCATGCCCTTTGAGACTTTTTCTAATGTTTTGGCATTTCATTTACTGCTACGGAGTTCAGCTAGCACTGATTCATCTCCCCATATGGCGAGCAGATCCCGTACCTCCCGTTCGGTCCATGCTGGAGCTCTTTTGCGATCCTGGGACTCCATCGTGGTTACTTGTACTGATGAGCTCTGCGTGTTTACCTGGGCTCTCCACCACGCTGGGCAAACAGGAAATTCAAAATTTCGCGGGCCTTTTCCTGTCTACTTGGCCAGTGCATCTGAGTTGAGAGTGCTGTCCAGAGCGGTCACAATGGAGCACTCTGGGATAGCTCCCGGAGGCCAATACCGTTGAATTGCGTCCCCACTACCCCAAATCCGACCTGGAAAGGCTGGTTTCAGTGCTAATCCCCTTGTTGGAGGTGGATTAAAGAAATTGATTTAAAGAGCCCTTTAAGTTGAAAAAAAGGGCTTCGTCTTGTGGATGGTTCCAGGCTTTAATCGAGGTGACGCTGCTAAATTCGACCTAAAATCATAGTGCAGACCAGGCCTTAGAATTTGGACAGTGAGAAAGAAAGAATGGTAAGGAAGTAATGATACCTGCAAATTTGTTTTGCCTAACTCAAAGGCATTCTGAAGCCGTTGACTCCCTGTTTGAAGGAGCATGTGTTAATATGGCAGTGCCGCACTCATGTATTCAGCCACCTGATTATTAAACATTTGGATATATCATTCCCCTACAACTTTTGTGTTATAAACATACTGTAGTTTGATTTCCTAAGTTGCTGGGATTGCTCAGCACCTGTGGAAATCAGACCCTTTTCTGCTATATTCTGGGCTCACCATACATACTCCATTTACATTTTTAATTTTTAAAAATAATAGTCGTATTAACTATAGGCTGAAATAAACGAGGACTGGATTTGACAGTTTAAATGCCATCATAGAATATGGTTTTTTCCCTTATACAAAAGTGTAAATACTTAGATTGCTGGCTTTGGAGTTTTAGGTAAAACGAATCATTTACTTTCAGCAGCTTTCGGAAGTGTACATTTAGTTTCCTGGCGGGCGGGGGAAGGGTGTGTATGCCTCTATCTAGTTTCTCCTATGGTTCCATCACCACAATGTCTGAACACCGTGCAGGTATTCATGGCTTTTTCTTGTGAAGTAGGATAACTCTATTACTAATGCATCTGGCTGTCTTTGTTATATGAAGTTAGTATGGGTATTTCAACATAGCAATGAGACACCCGCAGCTGACCTGTGCCAGCTGAATTGGTCTTGCGGGGCTCCGGGTAATGGGCTGTTTAATTGTGGTATATAGTTTGGGCTTGGGCAGTAGCCCAAGCTGTTGGACTCCCCCCTTGCAGTAGTTCTAGAGCCCGGGCTTCAGCCTGATCCTAAACGTTGTGTACGCTACAAATAAACAGCCCAGGTCCCCATAGCCTGAGCCCCGTGTCAGCTGGCATGGGCCAGCTGCAGACTTTTAATTGCAGTATAGACATACCCTCAGAGTTGTTTTGTGTTACTTCACACTACTTATGGAGTAAGGATCTAGTTTTCCAGCAGTGAATGGTCAATTGTAGAGTTGAATATTTGATTTCAAAAGATATTTAAGGCCACATTCAGCCCTGGGGCAAGTGGAGTCAATGCCATTGATTTCAGTGGGTAAACCCCAGCTTACACCAGGACTGAATTTGATCCTTAATGTCCAAGAGTGAGTATATATATGATTCTATAAACAGCCGTTGATCACATCAGTTTCTTTGTGTATGTTTTAAGAATAGTTAACTGTTATATGCACGGCTGAGGTTCATGTGAGTGTGATCCCAGCATCTGATCAAAGGATTCTAATCAAGTGTTGTATGGCTAAGTGCTACGGGCTTAAAGGAATTGCTTATAGAATGTGTTTCATTTCCTTTAAAGCCAAGTGGTAGTATTTTTTTAAACAAGCTAAATATACACAGTTTTAACTTTGCTGTCTCTACCCCCTCCCCCCTCCCCCTTCTTGCAAAACAGTTTGCTCACCGCCCAAGTGCTTTGCCCGGAAGAAGGGTGAGCAAAGCTTCTGTTTCCCATGACCCCCACTCTAATGTTGTTCCAAGGGCTCACTACTTAGAAATGCCTTGATAACTGCTTTCATTCCTTTCATACCCCTCCCCCTCCATGCAGTAAAATCTGTCTGATCCTCATTCTAACAGCTTCTTACCACTGTTGGAGATCTTACCTATCATATAATCATGACAAATGAGCATATTTGAAGATGTCTTGAATGGATAAACATAAACGTCCCTCTGTACATTCCCCGATACTCACAAGAACACTTGCAGTGATTTGTGGATGCTCTGTCTAGATGCAGTTCATTGCAGCTTCACATTGATTCAGACTGATCAACGCTAAGCATGCTTTTTAAAAATTGTGTCCTCAAAAAAGAACAGCTTTGTTCGGTACTTATGCCCGGCAGGAAACAGCAAAGTAAAGATTGCCCACACAATCATAACTATGCCCCCTTGTGAGTATGCATTACAACATAGTCTTTAATTATATGATATTTTTGTGTTTTCTTTTCACTCTTTCTACTTGAGCATGGTGGAATGCTTTTTTTTTTCTGAAACATTGCCAAAAATTCACTCTCAGGCTAAGAACAAACAGAGAAAACTCAGTCTGAAATGTAAAAATACCCATGTAGCATACATTTTATTTTCAACCAGCAGCATAGCTGTCTTTGCTAATGGCAAATCAAGTCTTGCTACAAACATATGAACAAGTTTTTTATTATTATACTTAATCTGTAGTAACACTTTTAATGTGTAAGTTTTAAATATGTAAATGATGTTCAAAGTCTGGCATACAGATATCCTGTATTACTCTGAGAAAACATAGGAATTTCCATGTTTTTCTGGAAACTCCCAGGTTCCTAGACAGGAAATAAAATGCACAGATTCTCTCTTGGCTGTTTCAACCACTGGTTACCTCTGGTTTTAGATTTTCTAAATTTCTCTCTCTCCCCCCACCCCATTGTAGTGCTTCCTAGACTACTCTACAACAGCACTGTCTGTGAGGTAGCAGCAACATGTCTGACACGCCAGGTTTCAAAGAAAGGAGGGGAATCTGGGGGACAGTAGAGGAAGCACAGAGGGCATGACAGAGAGAGGGGAGGGACATCAGGGGAGAAGCCATCCCTGGGATGAGGAAAAAGATTCTAGGGGAGGGCAAGAGCAGGTAGAAGACCAAAAGGGGGGCGGAGGGGAGGGAGAGCGTAACAGAACATCCCTGGACAAAGCCGAGTAGCAGGGAAGAGAACAAATAGATGGTAATGAAATTACAGAAGAATATACAGGCTTAGCAGAAAAGAAAAAGGAGAAAAATATTGTGACAAAACTGAACCCATGGAAAAAAGAAAAGGAAAACAGGAGACATAGCGATTAAAATAATAAAATTCGGCTAGTTTTTCCAGGACATAATGTCTTTATTAATCTCCCTTTCCCATATGCCAAGAGTCCTGATTTTAACTACTTATGCTTTTTAAATAATTTATAAATTAAGAAGTGTGGCAGTTCTTTTGCAGAAAGAGCTGCAGTGTGTCACACACTAGTGGTGTCATGTGTATTAAGCAGTTTTCCATATAGTTACTCGTTTCTTTATTAAGATATTGATCAGAGTTCTTTGGCATGCACTATAGTGGTACAGAATACAGAAAGGTGCTGCACATTTTTATCTAAGGTTTTAGAGAACCTGTATAGTACATCAAATTACTGGTAATTAATAAATAATGTGATATGACATAGCTGATGGTTACCCTAATGCATACAAACACAGGGGAAGAGTTACTGTTGTACACCCAAGACCAATGAAGTTTGGGTGTTAATACGCAAAGACTTCAAGGCATGGGGCCAAGTAGTAATAGGCTGTCTAGTGCCACCAGAACTAGAATATTGCATTCCGTCCTGTGCACTGAATTACTAGAAAGATACTGGCAAATTGGACAGTACAGAGAAGGGCGCCAAAAAAGATTAGAGGGATTGGCTTGTGAGAAGAAATTGAGATATAAATCTCTAACTTGGGTAAGCACTTGCTAAGGGGTTACATAAAGGTTCAAATATTTCAATGGATAACACTGAAGCGAGAGAGAGAGAGGAATTATTTAGCGGGGAAAGCGCTGTTGTACTGAGACTTCTAAAAATACCAGGGAACTAGGAAATGTATTCCATTGTCAGAGAAAACCTGTATTTGCATGGAAATGCACTTGGAAATATAATAGGTCTTTCTCCTCTTTAACTTCTGTTGTTCTATCAATATTGGAATGGAGATCATCATGTGGATGTGAGAACAGATTTTTTTCCCTGAATCAGTGAATGAAAATGGGAGCATCTAGCAGGCTTAGGGTTGCCAGGCGTCTGGTTTTCGATCAGAACACCCAGTTGAAAAGGGACCCTGGCAGTTCCGGTCAGCACAGCTGACCAGGCTCTAAAAGTCCGGTTACCTGCAATGGGGCAGGCAGGCCCTGTGCCCAGTTCCATGTGGCTCCCGGCAAGCAGACGGCATGTCCCATTTGGCTCCTAGGCGAAAGGGTAGCTGGGGGGGCTCTGCATGCTGCCCCCACCTGCAGGTGCAGCTCCGAGTGCCGGCTCTGCAGCTCCCATTGGCCGGGAACAGTAGCCAATGGGAGCTACGGGGGTTGTGCCTGCGTGGGGGTGCGGAGCGTATGGAGCCCCCTGGCCATTCCTCTGTCTAGGAGCCAGAAGGATATGCCACTGCTTCCTAGGAGCTGTCTGAGGTCAGCACCACCTGGAGCCCGGGCCCCAACCCTTTGCCCCATCTTGGAACCCCCTCCTACACCCTCTTCTGCACCCCTGCCCGAGCCCTGAGCCCCTTCCTGCACTTTGAACCTCTCGGCCCCAGCCTGGAGCTCCCTCCTACACCCCAAACTCCTCATCCCTGGCCCACCTCAGAGCCCTCACCCCCTCCCGCACCCCAACTCCCTGCCGCAGCCTGGTGAAAGTGAGTGAGTGAGAGTGGGGGAGAGTGAGAGATGGAGGGAGAGGAGAATAGATTGAGCGGGGATGGGGCCTCGGGGAAGGGGCGGGGCAGGGTGTTCAGTTTTCTGCAATTAGAATGTTGGCAACCCTAAGCAGGCTTATGTGGTGTAGAACTATTAATTTTATTTAAAAAAAAACAATAAAACTCTTTTCATTCTATATTATGAAAGTAATTATGTATACAAGAGTCAGGATTTACAGTTAAAGAATAAAATGTAATATAGCGTGTATCCTGGAAGTCTCAGTCATGATGGAAAATTGCCAAATCGTTGAAGTTGGTATGGGAGGATATTCTCCCTTTTTTTGTCTTTGACCTTGCACTTATTCACTTGTACAGGTTTGTTTTGTCACCTTAATGTTATGGTTGTTTGTGAGTTGCAACTTATATGCGTAGACAATGATCTAATCATTCCCTGCATAGTCTATTTGCCTTCTAATTAAATGCAGAAACCCCTGTTGTTATGCAGACACCTGAAATCTTGGGAAGAAAGGACTCTTTCTTTGTAGCAATAAGATCAGGAGAAATAAAATTCAGCAGAGAATGTGGGAGGCTGTACAAACAGACAGAGCTGCACCACTTAATACAGATGGAACCCTTCACAATTGGTTGCCAAACAAAAGCTTCAGATAAGCAATGTTAGTAAGGAGTGTGTTGATACCCTAAAGATCAGAGTTACAGTTTATATTGTGGGATTAATTTTGGCAAACATTTTGACTTTCAAGGGGTTTTCTGTACATGTTTTCTCATGCTGGTCAGAGTCACAGTGGGCTAACCTTTGAATGTGAATTCTCTTTTCTGCATTCTAAACTAATTTTCCTAGACATGCAAAAATACCTTATTGGAAGAGTAGATGGGAAAAACGTAAAGTGGATAAGAGGCTAAAGCGTTAAAAGAGAAATGAGATGGGGAACTGTCGTTTTTTAACCTCTCCCTGTATTATACTGTACATTTAAAACAGCCACACTCTTGGGAGGTGTGGCATGGTGTGGTTAAAATGGTGGTATATTTCAATGAGACTTGCAGTCACTAAAAATCTCCTCCCATTAGATATCCTGAGACTGTGCCTCAGTTGTCTTCTACAAGAATACTTGGGCGTCCATTATTTAACCACTGAGAATATCCAAAATATTTAAAATTAAAATAACTCTAATATAAGGAGAGTGGGGGGAGACACTTGAAAATAATAGAAATAAGGAATTGCAAATTGGATGTCTTCGAGATTTTTCACTGTTCAATCATAGTGATACTGTTCATGTTTGAGCAGGAGGATTTCTACATACTTACTAAAGTGACTTAAAATAGTGAAAAGTTCTCAAGAAAATAATTTCAAGCAGCTTCAAAGCTGTATTCGGCCCAAACATAATATAATGTATAAAGTGCAGTTTTTTAGTGTCTGCTGTGATGTGCTCTCCCTTCCAATGACAAAGCGGAGATTAGTTTCCCGAAATGTTGAAGAGAAAAATATTGAGCTGCAACATGGAAAAGAGTTGTATTCTTTTCATGTTGCTCATTCTTGTTCCATTGGTTGCAAGTTGGCAAAGGCCAGCAGCATGATTAATCTAGCAAATAAGTGGGATAAAGAGTTCATTGAAGATGACAACAAAAGGCTGTGTCAGAATAGACTAATGATCCTTGTGCCCTTAAATCCTTGGCAATGTACACTTAACCCTGTATCTCAGTGCAGTCCTTCCTGTCGTGCTGTGTCTTCTTTTGGAGGTGGTAGGCAAGCAGCCAGAACTAGTTCCATCTGTTCGTGCAGGCAGCCTTTTTTCTGTGCCAGCTTGCCAGATCCCTGTTTTTATAGTGAATGAATTACTACTTCAGAACTTTGAAGATGATAGTTAAAATAAGATGGAAAGATACATTTCATTTGGAATGGTCATTAAAGTTAATTTGATCCTGGAAAGTAAATCAGTTGGAAAAAAGTAGAATAACAAATGTCTAAAATCAATAAAACATACAAATGTGCTTCTAAAAATAGATACGACATGGAAGACCATGCTTTATCAGATAGCATGGCTTAGTTCATATTCACATTCTAAGGACCATACTCAGTAGAAAAGACCTGAGCTGTGGAAACAATTAAAAACTGGGTTTGGCTTCCTTATCAGGATAAGCAACTTGGCTAACTATATTATGCAAGTTTTTCTTTGCGTTGAAAGTGCACCTTAAAATGCTGTCCACTTTCTGCCAAGTTCTTTATGTTCAAAAACACTCACTCCCTAAGTAGTCTCAGGACAAGTTTTTCAAACTGATGAAAGGTGATTAACTACTCTACACATCTTAAATCACCAGCTGGGTACCTGTTCCACTGGCAAAACACAGGGCTGTTTTTAAATACCATTTAAGGGGAAGGGTTCTCTCCCTGTGTTATGATGGCAATATTTGCAGACTCAATGTTATCCTCTTTTATACTACGTTGAGGGATTGTAAAACCTTTAAAGACTTCCTTGGGTGGGCTGAATTGCTTCTCATTAGGACCCGTCTTCTGTGATGTGAAGATATCAGAAGATGCCCTGAGCATCAAAGGTACATGCGTGCATAAATATGACAGGAGAGGGAAATAAAAATCAGAATAGAAAAAGGAGAATTCCATGTGAAATGGTGGGAAGAAAACAACAACTTTTGCTGGTTTCCTGAATCAGTGTCAGCCTCTGTGAAACTGGATTTTTTTAATGGGAAGCTCCAAAAGATAGGATTAGAAATTTCAGATATAATTTTCCTAGTTACTTTCTTGTATTATTACTGTTTAATCTTTCATACTTCCTAAGCATAATCATATTGCCAGCTGCTGTGTGTACAATCTATGATGTGGAAAAAAGTTGTCTCACTGTGACATGTTCTCGTTTAATCAAATTGACTGTAGCAAACACAGCAGCTATTGAAGTTCAGCGCTTCTCAGAGAGACATTCTCGTTGCTACAGCATATTACGGGCTATTGATATAGTTTGCCTGTTTTGCGATTCTTTTGATATGAAGTAATGAAGTCAAGTTAATTCCCAGTTTATCTTTAAAGAAAAAGATGTGGGACAGCATACAGTATTTAATTTAAGGACTTCTACCTCATGTGATTATTTTCTCAGATAAGTTGTATTCTTAAGATTTGGATTTATAATACTGAAAACCATCACTTAGGGGTATATCTTTTAAAATGTTTCTCTGCTCCTTGCCTTTCGTATAATACAAATGCTACAGTGGCAGCCCCTGTAGCTGCTGTTTTACAGTCACGACAGCATTTCCATTATAAATGCCCTTTCTCGTGGTTTTGTATAACTTGGACATTAAATTGTCTGTGGGCCTTGATTATAGTAGGCCAAGGAGTAACTTATTTTTAATAAAATTTTTAAAAATCTGTGATACCATATGAAGTTCTCAGAGGGCAAAACAATAAAAGTCTCTGAACTAGACAAGTAGTTCCCCGAATTTTAGGGTTTGTGCACCATTTCATCTTTAGGCTGATACTATATTAGCCAGTTCCAGCTACCTCTTTTTGTGCACTTAGGGCAGCTCCATGCTCCAGTCTTGTGGTTTGGAAACTGGGGTTTGGAGCTGCCAAGATGAATTGTACATGAGAGAATACGCAGCTGAATGGGACCTTGGCAGCTCATCCAGCATTGAACCGCAGTACATGGGCTCACTAGGGAGAGGGTGCATGGAGAATCAATGACAAAAGTGTGAAATAGCAGATATGACTGTCTGCACCCCTCTTGGTCTTTGGACTTTCCCCAACTTCAACTGATTGAAGATGGTGATGGTAGCAGCAGCGTTAGGGGATTGGCCCCATCTGCCCTTTTAATCAAGGGCTTAAGTTGTTACCTATGCTCAGCTTCTGTTTCCCTTAAGGCAAGAGGTGTGTTTCCCCCAGAATGTCCAGTAGTAATTAACTTCAATTTAAGTCACCAGTTTAATTTGTTTTAATTAAAACAGTGTTTGTGTGTGTGTGTGTGTGTGTGTGTGTGTATGGGGAGGGAGGTGCGGTGCAGGAGAGGACAGGGCGGTGAATAGAGTATCGTAAAATAGAAGACAAGTATAATGTAATAATGATCCAAGTGTTTACTAAGTACACTAGAAATTTTGTTCCACATCTGCAACTATGCTTGTGCAATTCTTCCTCTTTCCTTTCCTGCCGCCCCCTCAGTGGTCCCTTGTGTTGTCTGCCTGTCCCAGGCAGTTTCAGCCAGAGCTTCCTTTTTAGTAGTCCAGTTCACCTTTCTCTGCCTCCACAGTGCTCACTGCGGTTTAACCCATGTCTCTTGTGATTAGGTTTCAAGGTCAGTTTCCCTTTATTCTGGGCCCTGTGTAATACGTGAGGCCAGTCTGGTGACTGATTACCGTCAGAAGAAAGGTCTGTTACTGTCAGCTAATGGAGTTCCTCCTTTAGATCAAGTGGGTAGGGGCTTTTGCCTTTGGTACCGTGTGTACTGGGGATCGATTCTTGAAGATTGTCGCTGTGTGCATGTGGCTACATTACACATGCGTCAACTGTGGAGTGTTAGAACAAGTCTGACTCTCATTTAGTTGGCCTTGGCTTTTCTTTGTTCTTCCAAAGGTCAGTCCAATAGAAAAGACTCTGTGCCTACTAACCTCTGGAAGCTTTTCAGGCTTCCTGGATGTCTCTTCTAGAGCTTAATCCTTATCCTTAAGGGTTGTGCTGGACCTGATACTCTAAATCTCACCTCTTCCAATGGATGAAATCTTTGACATTCCTAGCCCTATTGCAATTCATTTGGGATCAGAGGGCCCCTTCCTCTTCAAATCCTAACACAGGAAGTGGTTCTTTGATGCCCTGAATATCTGTCAGTGAGAGAAGTATCAAGGGGAAAAACTAGTCAACAGTTTTCATACTGTCCCCTGTACTGTGGCATTCTCAAACTTAGTCACTCCTTAAGACTACATCATTTACTTACCTAAGAGTACCTCACTCATCTTGTATTCTTTTGTATTCTTTATTTATTCTTTATTGTGTGTTCTTTATTATAACTCATAGTGAGCTATTGTAGGCAATTTGATATCAGGTGGGACAGAAAGAATCGGGGAAAATATAGCACTTCAGGATAAACTCTTCATTCCATAATTATAAATGGTTGGCATAGTCTTGGTAGGTCAGCCCAATCTCCACAAGGAAAGTGAAGCCGAAAGGGCAAGGTGCCAGATGGAAGATTGTGTCAGAGTCCCTATACCCTGCACCAGCAGCCATGCCTCTGACTGTAAAGATCAGCCACTTCCTCTCCTTAAGGTCATGTATGGCAGGCACTGGACACAGCACAGATGATGCCAATGCCAGAGTGTGGTTAGGGGCCTTCAGGCCCAGCTCCCTACCCTTATGTCCCCACCCCAGGGCGTACCAGCTGAGACCTCCAGGAGAATCACAGACCCATATGACTCAATATTGAAGATTAATGTGGCTATTTTTCTTGGTCAGGGACATGGTGTTTCTAAATGGGGGAGACTTTTGCCTGAAACTGTGGCCTCCTCACTACACAGTCTCACAGGGCATCCAAGTCCAGGCAGGCATCATCTCAGCCTCCTCCTTTGGTCACAATAACTCTCTCGTGGTATCAGGCCAACAAAAATGAAGAATTATGAACTGCCGTTTGAGACCTTAAGTGTCCTGCGTGCTTTCACAAGCAATGCTAACATAGGTGGATGGTATTGCAGAAATGGTCCCTCCCACCTCAAAACCAATATAGCCTAAGGAATTTGCCCTGGAAAGCAAAAAAATAAGTAGGAATCAAATCTGTTTTATACAAGTATATGGCCCTTTGCTCCTTGGGATCTAATACTCACACAAATTGGTTGCCAGCTATCTTAGTGATACAGTGGCAAACTTTATGGAAAGCTGATGCTATTCAGAGTAATCAGAAAACTCAGCTTACAATCTTGGCTCTTGCCAGACACCATAGAAAGGAATACAAGTCACGTGGCAAGTCGAGTAGTTCATGAAGTACAACAGGAGAAAATATCTCTAGGTACCTACTAGCTAGAACAAATAGAGGATCAGTAGCTGCCCTCTCTTACTTCAGAGCTATCTATAGGTCTCCCATCCAGCCCTCTCTGGAGTTAGATCCCTGACTGGTGCCAGGCTCTTTCAATTTGGAAGCAAAAAGAGCTTCCAGTACCTTTGATCAAATGAGGTGATTGGACATTTGTCCAGAGGGTTATACCCTATGGAACAGTGGAAGAGCTACAGGAACTGCCTTATCCCATTCCCAATCTCAGGGTTGGTCTGCACTGTGAACTTACATCAAAATCCACACCCCTGAGACATGTAGCTATGCTGAACTAACCACTGGTGTAGCCAACAGAAGAATTCTTCTGTTGACCTAGCTACTGTCTTTTGTGGAGGTGGATTAACTGCAGAGATGGGAGAATCCCTCCCATCCCTGTAGTGAGTGTCTACTCTGAAGCGCTGTAGCAGTTTAAGTGTAGACATACCTTTAGCAGCCCATGGAAAGGACACAACATCATCAACTTCAGGTCAGAGGATTATAACCCACTCCTTCTCCTATTTCTAGCCCCAGACAATAAAAGACAAGCAATGTGAGGCCCTGTCTGAAGCATCTAAGGACATTCCATTAAGGAGGCTTGTCTTCAAAACATTCCATTTATCATCCTCAGATGCTTCTGATGTTTTGCCATTGGATGGCAGCCTTTTTCTTTTCTCAGCTTCAGTTTCTCAGCATTTGATCTGATATGTTCTCCCAGGGTCTCTCCAGTATCATGGTAGCAATAATATTTACTTTAGGGAAGAAGGAAATTCACTTATCTTCCTGGACAGTTTCTCTGATCAGGGTTCTGCACAAAGAGAAAAGTGAAGCAAACACAGAGCGATATGGTTCCTGGAGTATCTTGGATTCAGGACAAATGCAGACACATGGTGCCAGGGACGTCAGTCATAGGCCTGGGCTGATGATGAATGTCATCAGATACAAGGTTTCATCTCAGTAGAATGTTAACAGAAGACCGCCATGAAGGAAAACCAGTGGTGTGACATAAAACAAAAATACAGTTCTTATAAGAGTCCACTGGGGAATTCTGATCTCATACAGAGGCATGTTTCAGTGATCTTGAGTTTTTATGGCTCCTATCAGTAAATCTAGATATTCCCTCTGCATTTCAACTCTTGGCAGATCTAGCTCCAATTGTATTGTATTCATTCCCATAACTCCTGAATGCCGAGAATGTGGGTGGATTGTTTTTTTGTTTTTGGTTTGTTCTCCCCCCCCTTCCCCCAAAGGGATCTTTCTGATCTAGTTCAGGGAGTGGGTACTGTGATGTCCTGTCCCTTTAAATGTTTGAGCACTCTCCACTTCCCAGTGGAAAGCCTCACTTTCATGTTAGTTTCAGCTTCTGCTGCCTGAACAATAAAGCGAGCACTACAGCCAGCTTTGTCTCTATCAGCTCCCATTGGGTCTGTCTCTATCTCCTTTTCTACTGGGTCCAAATAGAACAGGTACCAAAAGGAGAGCACAGTATCCTCCGGCTGAAACACAATGATTCATTAAGGTCTTGAAGCACTGCTCCTTCCATGGATAATGAACCCTTCCAGGTTGTGGCAGTCAATGTGTCGGATAGGGTTTTTATAATAACTGGAAAGAACATGATCAGCCTTACCCCCAGAGAAAAATTCTCCTGTCCTAGGTGGAGCAAAGTTTTCTATTTCTATGGGCACTACACACACAGGATATGGTACACAGCGTTTTGGAACCCTTCGTAGTCAACCTCTTAGGCTGGGTTGACAGACTCAGGTTAACCAGGCTTGTTGTTAGCGCTCTAAAAATAGCTATGTAGACAGCACTTTGTTGCAGATTGGGCAGGACCTTGGGCTCTGAAGCTCCCCCACTTAGGCTTCAGAGCCTAGTGCTACACTGAGCCACAACTTCAAGGCAACGCTTACACAGCTATTTTTAGAGCATTAGCAGAAGCCCGGCTAACCTGAGTCTGTTGATTTCGGCCAGCAAGCTTGCTCCCACAGGCTTCAAAATGCCATGTAGACATACCATAAGGGGAGATGAACACCAGGACTCACACGGTAAGATTTGTATATTAGCAGAGTGGCTCCTTCACCGCAAAAAATCTCACCTATCGTAAGTCAATTTGGTGGCTCGTGATCCGCCTCTGTGCATCTGGAAACCGTAAATAACGTGCCCTGTGACCTCAGTACTTGTCAGGACCCAGAATGTGAGGGGATGAATGACATATTGCACAAAGCTGGGCAAGGCCCCTGCTATATGTCTTCCCACCTCTTCCACTGCTTCCCCAGGACAGTACAAATGATAGGCGTGAAAGTGGCAATGATACTGTTGATGTCCTTCTGATTGAAGAGGCTTTGGCTCTCAAGCCTGATTAATCTACACCTGGGTATTTGGATGCCTTTCTGGGGACCAGAAAAGTTGAAAACAAATTCAATGTACGCCAAAAGAGAAGTTAGCAAATAAATTTTTATCTGTTAGCTGGTCCAAAGTCCATACTTTAACTCCCATGTTAAACCAGTGAAACTTAACCTTAAGTTTCTCCAGGGGGGCTTTATTCTGTATGCATAGGAGTGTCCAAGCAAAAACATCAACTCTTTGTAGTATAACGTTCTCAGCACCTTCAAGACAAGTAAGTTTTGTATAAATCCAGCATTAAAATTTTCTGTAAGGACTGACCTTATTTCAGCACCACAAGATCATAGAACATGACTTTGGAATCTCACTCTAATCTTGGCGCCACTACTCAGATTGAACCACTACAAGGGGCATCAGTATACTTCTGATTCATTAGAGTAGGTCTCCTTAGGGCTACAGTCTCCAGTCAGATGAGAGGTTATTTAAATTAGAAATTGTGAGCTTTCTGTAGCGAGACCAGTATTGTACTTCTAATTCATTCAGTCTTAGCCAATGTCCTTTCCCTTTTTTTTTTCTTTTGGCAGAAGTTTTCTCCATGCCCTAATGTCAAAGGAAAAATGAGGGGAATACTTATATACAATTTACCTCATTTTGGATGTTCACATTTAAACGATGATCATGCTTCATGCCCTGGAGGCACAGTGCTATGAAAATCCCATTGTAATGGATCATACGTTTTCCTATTTTTCAAACTATCTGAAAAATTCCTTTTGTTTGAATAACAAGGCCCAGAGATCCTGGATACAAATGGATCATCCAGAATAGAGATGGAAATTGACACCCATAGATTAGGGTTTGTTGTCATTAGGTGGAATGTGCCCTGTCCTGCCCTAGAAGAAATTGTCCTTTTTCCTCAAAGTATATTTAATACAATCTGTAATTTTAAGAAAGTGGATTTAAGTTTCCCTGGCACTGGAAGTTATCTCAGCTGGAAGGAACTTCCAGGAGGTAGGACATTTCCCTCCTGCCAGTGAATGATAGGTCTGTTTCTGTCCCTGAGCTGCAAAAGCAAGTTGGAGTACCATTGTAGTGAATCTGTGGACCTTATTGTTCAAAGAAAGGACGTTTTCAGGCAAGAATGGATACATTTTCCTGTTCTAAGTTGTCCTTGATTTTGAAATAGATTGAGACGTGGCTGTATTAATCAATTTATTATTCTGTGCCTTACAGTCTAGCAATCGCAATGTGTACTCATAATGAAACCTCTTCCTTCAGTAAAATCATTGTCTAAAGCCAAAACTCAGGCAGGGAATTGTTTCTCTTAGTACCTATCATCTTCTCCAGTTTCTTTATCTTCTCCCTCTCAGAATCCCAATCAATTAATATATTGCTTAGACTGTTCTGTTATTTTTAAACATTAGCGGTTGTCACACTTACTGGGCTAACTGTACCTCTGACCCTCTTGGTCTCAAGCCTCGGGCTGTCACCACTCTTGGGATGGAATCACCTGATTTTTCCCACTCTCAGACCGCGTGGCCGTCCCTGGGTACTCACTGTGATTGCCTTAGCAGTCTGCTTTAGGCTCAGACCCTGTGGTTCTGTTCCTTCTAGGAGCAATGGCAGTGATAAGAAGAGACCAAATAACCTTCAAGCAAAATATTATCTAGATATAAAAAAGCACTTCAGAGAAAACATCTTAAATAATAACAGAAGTTAAGTATATCTAGCTTTCCCCTGAGGCTTATTCTCTGGATCTGGGAAAGCCCAACTTCTTTAGCCTCTTTAGTTAAGAAATGGGATGATGAAAGGACTTACGCCCCTTTTTAGAAGTCTGAGCAAAGCAATGACTCCTTTCTCTTTCTCTCTTTCTCTCTCTCTCTTTTTTTTTTTTTTTGGGGGGGGGGGGGAAGTATTCTCTCTTTCCTTCCCATCACTTTGCCATCTTCTTTGATTTTGAATTCTGATCTTCTGAGGCAGTTGGCCAAACAAGAATTAGTGAGTCTAAATCAGGATTTAAAGTGGTCAGTACTGCTTGTCTTGTACTTGAAGCCCTAGGCTCTCTAACCTGAGGGAAAGGAGTAATTTCAATGGGAGTTATTTCTGTCCTCTAGGAAAGTAGTTCTCAACCAGTACACTTACCCCTGTGGGTACGCAGAGGTCTTCCAGAGGGTATATCAACTCATCTAGATATTTGCCTAGTTTTACAACAAGTTGCATAAAAAGCACTAGCAAAGTCAGTACAAACTAAAATTTCATAGACAATGACTTGTTTATAGAATCATAGAATATTAGGGTTGGAAGAGACCTCAGGAGGTCATCTAGTCCAACCCCTTGCTCAAAGCAGGACCAACACCAACTAAATCATCCATTACACTGCTCTATATACTATACACTGAAATGTAAGTACAGTATTTACATCCCAGTTGATTTATTTTATAATCATATGGTAAAAATGAGAAAGGAAGCAATTTTTAGTGATAATGTGCTGTGATACTTTTATATTTTTATGTCAGATTTTTAAGTAGTTTTTAAGTGAGGTGAAACTTGGGGGTACGCAAGACAAATCAGAATCCTGAAAGGGGTACAGTAGTCTGGAAAGGTTGAGAGCCACTGCTCTAGGAGGCAGAATAGGCTTTCTTGGGAGGAGTACTGGGTGAGGGAATTTCCATGCACCCTCTTCCTCCCTTGCACATCTACATCAACAGCTGGTCACAGTCTGGTCCTAAAATTATGCATTGAGTTACTAATATCCAAGTTAGACATTCAGTAAAATGTGTTCTCTCTGTCCATGGGAATTTACAGACATAGACTATTTATGGTAATGGTTAATCCTTTGCACTTCTGTAGCACTTCATATTCTGGAATCTTAGTCCTTTACAAGTATTATTTAAGCCTCACATCATGCCTCAGTGCTAGTTTGCACGAGGGCTTTAATGATTTACTCTGTGGTAATTTGGTGGAAGAGCCTGTAGTAGAACCCAAGAACTCTGTCTTTGTCCTTTGCTTTTACATAAACTACCTGAATAGATCCTTCTCATACCTACAGAACAATTGACACCTAAGATTAAGTGTCAGAAGTTAATGTAATAGGTTCAGATTTTTTAGAAGAAACAAAAACCGTTTTTTTATTGCATAAACTTCACAAGATACTGTCAGATGTACAAAGCAGAACTACTTCTAAGTTGTTAAAATAATACATTGCTATTGTTAGATGATTTTCATACACCTAGGAACAAGAAACATTCAGTAAGCTTGCAGTACATTCACAAGTGTATACTTAACTCTGTTCTTAATAGAAAACATATTATTCAGTGTATTATGGAGACAGTACAGTAGCTCAACATGTCGGGGGACTACCAGGTGAGCTGCTCTTTTTAATAACTGTAATTCTACTTCTGATATGCTTTTTTTGGAGCAACAAGTGCCAGAGTGATATGAAGGAAAGAGAGTCAGTTATAGAAGAGAAAATAGAATTTATAACGATAAAATGATGAGACTTCATGTCTGGGGAAATTTTCTTTTGTTCACCGAAGGAAAGTGCAAGTGGTGGTATTTTAAACTGCATGTAAGTAATGAATAGCTGTTAATTGAAAACAAACATATATAGTTACACTGTAGATACAGAATGGTAAAAGTGCTTAATGAAAATGCTTTGCCAAATTATGTTTTTTAAATAATGGCTGAATAATCCGAATTTATTGGCTTGTGTCTTACTTCATAGCAATTGTATTTTCTGTATTTAAAATAAACTGTAAGACAAGGGGAAATAATATTTAATATATTTCAGTAGCATATAACTATTGTAAAGTCATTATCTTCCGAGTTTCTGTGTTTTCTTTTAAAATCTTATATCAAATTAAGTCTTCCAGGAGAGTCAACCATCTGGTAATAGGAAAAATAGCTTATCCAAATGAAGGATTGAACAGTCCCCAAACTTTTCTTATTTACAAAGATAACTTGTGTAGGAAATTTATATATCTACAACTGTGCATTAGATAATCATATTTCATTCCTTACCAATAGAAGAAAATGTATTCATGTCTGCCTTTTCTAAAAAAGGCCCTTTATTTTCTTTAAGGCTGATGCACACCATAGCTGTAAGCAAAAATGAATAAATAATGAGAGATTGAGTGTGGTGGTGGCATCTAAAGAATTTAATGCCTACCAGCCAGAGGCCGATCTGAAAGAACCAGGCACTGACCAAGGATTGGGGCAGCACCTTAGTAGGAATTCCAGCAACTCGGACAAAGGGAGTATTTCTATCGATTGGCATCCTCAGTCTTTTTTTTATTATTGATCCCTGGCTTGTAGCTGTCTGGAATTTAAGCCTTGATTTCAGTGAATATATTGAAATCCTCTTTATCATTGAGGCACATTAAAATTAACTAATACATAAGCGAAATTCAAAGGAAAATACCAGCACTAATGCTTATGTCCTCCCTTCCCTTTTTTATTCCTCTTTTGTGTCCTCCCCTCCCACTATTGTTTTGATACATTTACCCCGGTTCCAGATTGCCATGCCCCAAACCCTCTCTTCATTCAAGTGTCTCTTAAAGTATGCACTTCCTTCAGTGTTGCCCCAAAAGAGCTAGCTAAAAACCAGTGAAAACCCACAAAGCTATCTTTTTTAAAAAAAGTCTCTTCAGAACATTATATAGTATTGTGTTTATATTTAGTTATTTTTAAAATAGCTGGTAAGCCCCTATGGAAAACTTTATCTGTGGGAGACGTATATTAAAATAAAACTCATGGTAACCTATGGGCCCAATCCTGCAACCCTTGTGTATGTATGTAAGAAGTTGTTGTTTGCAAGTAGCCCTACTGCATACACTAGGACAGGGGTAGCCAACCTGAGCCTGAGAAGGAGCCAGAATTTAGCGATGAACATTGCCAAAGAGCCACAGTAATATGTCTGCAGCCTCCCATCTGCTCCCCACCCACCCCCCGCTTCCAGTGCCCCCCACCCACCGGCAGCCCCGCCAATCAGCACCTCCCCCTCCCTCCCCATGCCTCCGCCCACCGCAATCAGCTGTTTTGCAGTGCGCAGGAGGCTCTGGTGGGGAGGGGGGAGGAGTGAGGGCATGGCAGGCTCGGGGGAAGAGGCGGGGACCTTGGACGAAATGGTGGAATGGTGGCAGGACCAGGGCAGAGCAGGGGGTTGAGCAGTGAGTACCCACAGTACATTGGAAAGTTAGCATCTGTAGCTCCAGCCTCGGAGCCAGCGCCTATGCAAGGAGCCGCATATTAACCTCTGAAGAGCCGCATGCGGCTCCAGAGCCACAGGTTGGCCACCCCTGCACTAGGACTAATTATTACCACTGAAGCTTCAGATCATGAATCAATTTCTCTTGCTTCAAGAAAACGAGAACTGAGGATTATTTGTCAGTATGAATACGATTCTCTTTGTTATGGCTGAGATTTAGGAATTTAGTTTGCTTCAGTGACTTTTTTGAGGCATAGCAAGCAATTTGATTTGAATGGTATTCTCTTATTTTATGTGAGATTATTTTTCTAGAAAAACTTGCATATACTGTGGTATAGTTATTGGAATAATTGTAAGACTTGTTTCCTTTTTCTTTATCATAGATCTATCCATGGCAGTGCAAAAATTTTCCCAGTCGCTACAGGATTTTCAGTTTGAGTGTATTGGAGATGCTGAAACAGATGATGAAATTAACATTGGTAAGTGTGTTCTGTACTTCCAGCCCAATAATATTCCCATGTTTACAAAATGTAAAAGATTTGATTATAACAATAAAGGTGTAAACAACACACTCTTTCAGAGTTCATGCAGTTAGGGTATGTCTATGCTACAGATTCTACAGTGGTACAGGGTTTTTTCCATTACTGTAGCTAATTCATCTCTCTGAGCAGCAGTAACTAGGCTGACACTGATCTAGCCATATCTGCAGCAGGGGTTAGGTCAGCTTAAGTACAGTGCTGCTTGGGGGTTTGAATTTTTCACACCCCTGAGTGACATGGCTACATCGATCTAAATTTTATATGCAGACCAGGGCTTAGTTGTGTATGTAGGAGAAAAACCCTGGAAAGCTGTTGTAACACTTCATTTATCTTTATACATCAAAATGTGCTGTGTGCGTATGCAAAATGTAGCCCAGCCCCTTTAGAATGCCACTGAGTCAAGTATGATTTGTTTCAAACCCTGCTGATTCTTCTAAATGAAAACCAGTTTTAACTGGGCCATTGAAAGGCATCCCTATTCCCTAGGAACAAGCTTCCTGTCCATTTTCAGTTTTCTTGCTGTGATCATTTTGTCCCTAGACCTTTTCAAATAAAGGGCAAAATCTTTTTTTTTTTTTTTTTTAAATGGGAAAAATGTGCAGTGAGGTTTTTTTTTTCCTTACATGCAAAGACGAAAAAATAAACACTGATTTTTCTCAAACTAAAACAAAATAAATAAATTGCTTCAGGCAGACATCAGGCTTGAAAAATTTCAGCCCAAGAGGGGTGATTCATACAGTTATATAAGCTCCTTCCTAATAGGGTTTAGGATGGACACACTTTAAATAACAGTAAGAGATCAATGATTTTCTAGACATGGAGAATAGGGAGTCTTCTCCCAAGATCAGAAACCATGGCTTAGTTTTCTCTTTTCAAGGTGCAGTTCCTTGCTCAAACGAAAATAAATAGCATTACACAAGCACTAAAATGTGCCGCATCAAAGTGGTAGCCCTGCTTAGGAATGAAAGCTCATATGCTAATGGAGTTGTCAAAAAAGAACCCAGTTGAAATAATGGTGATTCAGGTAGCCGCACAATAACGTAAATAATAATTCACTCAGATGGGCGCAGGTTTGTGTGTCAGTAAAGCTATATATAGTGAAGAACCAGCTGGCATCTACTTGGACTTTCAGAATGCCTTTGACAAAGTCCCTCATAATAGACTATTAAGTACTCAGAGTGCTGAGAAAGAGCTGTCATAGACTAGAAACTGGCTAAGAGACAGAAAACAAAGAAGGGGGACAATGTCAATTTATAGCATGGGAAAAGATCAGGAGTAGTTCGCCAATGTTCTGTACTAATATGTATTAATGATTTGGTGAAGGAGTGAAAAATTAGATAGAAAACTTGCAGATGACATGAAATAATAAGGAAATACTTTTTTGTTGCATAGCACATAATTAATCAGTGGAGCTCATTGCTGCAAGATATTTGTTGAGGATAGAGGCTTCAAAAATGGATTAGACATTTATACAGACAGTTATAATATAACATTCTCTGTAAAGTATATTTAAAACAAAATCCTGATTCAGACATAAAACATCCACTAGGGCTTAGAAAGAAACTTCCCCTATGGGAAGTTAATTATAATTGTCCTTGAAGTTTTCTTTCATATTCCTCTGAAGCATCTGTTACTGGTAACTGTGAGCGGTAGAACACTGGACTTAGATTTACATGTGGTCTGACAAGCTGTATTGTCCTCTGTAGCTTGGTAAGAAAGTATTCTACTATGTGCCAGAGTGGTCATAACTGCAAGTGGACTGACTTCCCTGTACAGATCACACCAAACTGCCAGTCTATTTCAGTAAGCTCTGAGAATTTCATCAGCAAAAGCTTTATTCTGCTCCAATTCAAGTCAATGGAAAAAACCCAGTTAACATTAATTGTACATAATCAAGGCCCAGTGTACCATCTTTCCATGTCCTTATATAAGGACCGTACTTGGTCCTGCTAGTGAAGGCAGGGGGCTGGACTCGATGACCTTTCAAGGTCCCTTCCAGTTTTAGGAGATGGGATATCTCCATTAATTTAATTTAATTTAATTTAATTTAATATAACCCTTATCTTCAGAATCTCAGATTGGTTCAGCTCTTCATAGTGATCTAGTAGGCTTGGGAAAGGACCCAGAGTGAATGTGTGAAATGTTGAGGTACCTCATCTTAGAGGCGGTGTTCAGAGAAATGGCAGACCCAGGTTTTGCAATCAGGGCACCGACCACTCACACAGCATCATCCTCTCCCACACCATCTAATCTCAGTCTGGTGTGGAAGGGAGACCCTGACGAGGGTGGGAGGCTGGAGAGTGAGCTGCCCCACACTCACTTAGTAGCAGTGGCTCCTGTCCTGTGGGAATGGGACTATCTCCCCACTCCGAGCATTGTGAATTGGCACATGGGATTGCACGGCCATTCAGGTTTCGCCTGGCTGCTGACCATCATGACTGATGGACAGTCGAGTCAAATGTAAGTGAGAGTCATTGTGACATAGCGTACAGGGTCACAGCACCACATGAACCCGTGTGCCATGTTGCAAAAACCGCAGCAGGGAGCCACCGCTACCAAGCCCCATGAGAAAAGGTGTCACATGTTCACCTAAAAGTTGCCATGGGAGCTGTCAACACCTCCGCCCCCCCCCAACTCCCATACCTTTATTAGCTCCTCCATTGGTTCAGAGTTGTGTCTGAACTGAACATTTAGAGTCTGTCTACACCCTCTGGTGGCAGATGGATAGCCAAATATTAATATTTTGAGTCCTGATGGGGCTGAAAGTTAGGAAGGCAATTCAAACCACTTCAGTCTAGTGCCTCTATTTAATGGGTCGCTATTTGTCAGTGAGATAGATGTGGCATTTTGAAATCTTTCTTAAACAGTGTGATCTGCAAAATTTACTGGTAGACTTAAGCCTGAAAATTATCTACATAAAAAAAATGTTTTTGAGATTAACACTTTCAGTAAGTAGTTAATTTAGTTTTACATAGTGGATAAACGACCATCCCTTACAAATTTACAGTATGCCAATAGAATAAACTTACAGAAATTGTAGGGCAATATAAGGTTGAAATAGAGCCATACTTATGACATATGACTTATGACTCATATGACTATGAGACATAGGCAGATTCATCCCAAGAGGTATTGTGGCTATTCACATCTGAATTTTATATGCCTTTATATGTTTTGATATATTCACAAAGCAGAAAATAATTTTGGTTATCTGGGCCACCAAACATTTTTCTCTTTTCTGTATTTTACACTCTCTTGCGATGATCTGTGGTTATCCTCATTAATAATTGTGGCCTATTTTGTAATATCTTTTTGTTTTTTCGTCTGTCTTACTGTCCTCTCTCCTTCACACTGTATTTGGCAATGTTTTTATGGTTGATAAGTCTAGCTTGTGGGTGTGTATGATATGTACAGTGTGTATTTAAAATTTACAGTACCTTTCAAAGTTGTGTAACCTCAAAGTCAGTCAATATTTAACTGAAAAACCCCCTAAACCAACAACTTTGAATTACTTTAGCCTCAAGTGATTAAAAGAAGGTCCTGACTGGTCTTAGTCTGGATCCTAAATGTGTTGAGAAAAGGGTATTTTATTTGGATGTTAAACAGGCATTTAAAACTATTTAGGAAGAACCAGAAAGTTAAAGATGTTTGACAGCTGATTTATTTCATTTTGCGCTTCAAAGACGGGATTTCTACGTTCCAAGGCAGTCATTTCCTGGTGGATTGTCATATGCATCAAAGAAGCTTACAGGAGCAAAATGTAAACTGGCAGGAATTGAATCTCAGTCTAATAGGGCTTGAGGTGATATTGTGCACCGTTATAGAATAAGCCTCAGTTTTTGATCTCCCTGAAGCAGTGACCTAGAATTTAGTCCATATCTTTACATGCCACTACAAGCTTGATGTTTGCTCATCATCAAAGACAGCTTTATACAGATGAATCCTACTATCTTTGCCTCCCCTCTCCTTTATCTCTTTGGTAAGAATACTACTTTATTGTTTCTACAGTTCCCAAGCTGCTATTATTTGAGAGTTTAGTTTTGTTTGTTTAGGGTCAACCCCCCCGGTATCACTAAAGTCTTTGCACACTTATCAGAATATCAACTGTCCCATAATTATTGACCCTTGGTAGTGACTCCATTGGTTAATGTTGTGAAAAAAATTCTGTTGTAAGACCAGTCTTGGAAACTTTCTAAACAAACCTCCTTTCTGCCAAATTTCATTATGTGTACTATAGGAAAGAAGACAGGATGGGAAGATTTGAGTTGAGTTGCACAAGCCATTTTTAATAAAACTTTTAAGGGAAAAACTAACAACTTTTCATTCTTTAAATATGCTTTAGATCCTCATACCTCAAGAACATCTTGATCTAGAAACTCCCATTTCATTTTATATATATATATATATGTATATATAGTGCTTAGAGGAGATCTAATGTGCAGAATTGCTTTTTACAAAAATCTAGAAAATTCCTATATAGGAATGTAATGTGGTGTGCTCCCCACTTCAGTCCTGATAGGGTTAACAAGAGGCTGAGAGGCCGATTAGGTCACCTGAGAGAAGGAAGACCAGGGTTAATTAAGAGTGAGGCCAAGCTGGGGAAGGGCTGGACCAGAACAATAAAGCCAAGAAGCTGAAAGTAGAAGGGGGCTTCAAGGGAAGGAGGCTTCAGTCATTCCCTGGGATGAGGTAGGCCATCAAGAACAAGGAGGAAGTACAGAGGGAGAGTAAGCCTTCATATCCTAACCTGGAGTAAAGAGTCTGGTAAGAAGCTACAAGAAGCTAGAAGGTAGTGAAGTAGCCACAGGGACTAGAGTAGGCTCCTGTGGTAAACCCAGAACCAGGCAAGAGAAGATAGAGAGAGTTGGTAGGAAGGAGCCCAAGGAAGCAGCAACAGGAATGAAGGCTGAGGACCTGGATTGCTGTTTATAGGCTGGAACCTAGTGTAGCAGGCGAGCCTGGGTTCCCCTGCAAGCCGCTGATATAGTGGCATAGAGTCCCGAGCTGAGGCTGAATGCTGTCTGGAGATGGCATTTGGACAGTTGTCTTGCTGGACTTTGTAACTCTGAAAGGGGTGGACTAAATGGCCAGGTTATTGGAAGAAAAACTATTGTAGCGTGAGAAACGAGCAGCAAGGGGGCATCTGGTGCCACAAGAGTTACATTCCCAGACCTAGACAGAAAGAGGCACATTAGCAGTGAGTGGCAACCCCATTACAAGGAATTTTCGTTCAAGTAGTATAGGTTGTATATATCAATTAATTTTAAACAGTGTTATGAAAGAGGTGTGCACAATGATCACCTTTGAAAGTTTCTTCCGTGTTGAGATGCACAACAGTATTATGAGCTCTGGCAGGAGTGCTTATTTTAAGCAGAAGGAGTCTTTCAAATCAGTAGAATTATTTTCAAAATGGAGGAAATATTTTAAGCAGAGCTGGATGAAAAGTAAAACATGTTTGTTTCAACTTGCCTTTTTTTAAAAACATTTTTGAAGTGGTTATTGAAAAATTTCACTTCCAGAAAACCCTTGATAAACTTCAAAAAGCTTTTGATGTCATAATATTTTTTAAAAACGAAATAGTTCAATACATTAATTTTTTTTTATAAAAAAATCTTTCAAAAAAGTAGGGTTATTTTGTTGGGAGGACAAAACTTTTTTGTTTAAAAAATGTCAACTATCTCTAGTTTTAAGGTTGCTGCGTATGTTTAAAAAATTGGAAATGAGTAAATTTGTTGTTCTTCAAATAACCTTAACTCTTACAAACCTTACAAACTTTTACAAACCTTAACTCTTACAAATTCAGGTTTTTTAAAATCTAACAAATGAAAATGCAATACGTTCTATAAACATACTGACTCCTATATCTCCTTTATGGTAAATAATGTGGAGACTGGAATATTATGAGATTTAATATGTATAGTGGGTTCTATAAAGATGTGTTAAGATGACTACATGTGTATGTATCCTGAAGCATAGAGTCTCTGACTTAGAGTGAGAACATAAAATTTGAAATAGTAATAATGAGGTTTTCAAATTATTGTGGCAGGATGTGTTGTTGTAGGCATGCTATTGTGGTGGAGTTGGTGTATAGAGAATAAGAACAATATTATGACTATAATAAAATTGTAGATTGGAGAAGGTATAGTTGGGTTTTTAAATATAGAGGCAAGATGGCAGTGGTGTCACTAGCCCACTAGCCCATGATGAGTGAATTAGCTGATTGGTATTCTGTAGGCTGTTGGGAAAAAAAAAAAAAAAAACGAGGAGTCCGGTGGCACTTTAAAGACTAACAGATTTATTTGTGCCCAAATAAATCTGTTAGTCTTTAATGTGCCACTGGACTCCTCATTGTTTTTGTGGATACAAACTAACACGGCTACCCCTCTGATACTTGTAGGCTGTTGGTGAGTGGGGGGGTCACCAAGGTTCTGTGGCCCATGTTGGAACTGCGTATGATGTAGGCGGGGTGGCTGTAAGAATATCAGATCTAGCAGGGGATATAGGACCAGAATAAAGGTTTTTTGTGGAATTGTTATTGATCAGTTACCTCACTTTCCAATGGTTAATCTATAGTTAAATCTCTTCAGTGTTTTCAATTAGAATGTTGTATTGTAAATATATTTTATCTTTTTTTTTTTTGTGGTCTGGGAATATTTGTTGTGTAACTCTGAGCTGTTTAGTTGCCTGATATCTAGGCATTATATCTACACATTTTCTACAATAGCTAATGCAGTTAAAGCAGAGCTACTGTTTGTGGGATCAAAACAGCAGGTTCAGTCACTCACCAAACATGCACTTTGGGTAGCTTTACTTCAGCCATTTAGCACTCTTTCTCAGGGAGAGATATTAGGGTGCTCTGACTCCAAACTGAAGGTTTGCTGCTTTTCCCAGAATATCAGCTGTTAACTAGGCCTTCCAGACTGTTTTTAACTGTTGTACATCTTTTTTCAATAAAAGACCTTGATGTCCTGGAGTGATAATGTGTTATGAAATTTAGTTGTCTTTTAGTCTATTTGTTCTTTATTGAGGTTCTTGCTAAATATATATATTTAAAATCTGACATACTGCAACACTCTTTCCTGCAATCATTTTCTTTTGAAGGTTACTTTTTGGTATGAGAATACAATAATCAAAATGAATTGTCACAGGATAAATGTTAACT
Source organism: Trachemys scripta elegans (assembly GCF_013100865.1). Classification (NCBI taxonomy): domain Eukaryota; kingdom Metazoa; phylum Chordata; order Testudines; family Emydidae; genus Trachemys; species Trachemys scripta. The sequence continues at coordinate 315,284,152 of NC_048298.1, read as the reverse complement.
ATGTAGATTGTAAAAAAATGGCTTCTGAAAGATTCTTACAGGCAGTTTGGACTGAAGTGATGTGAAGAGGTGAATAATCCAGAGCTGAATTTGTTGTGTTGCACGGAGAGAAATAATAATAAGCCTTTGAAAAGTCTTGAAGTTCACACATGCTCAGTAGAGATTTCTTAGTTTTTAGCATCTAAATTCCCCAAAGATTCCATTTGCATTGCGCTGAGCAGGACTTCCCCTGCAATTGCATATTTTGGCTGCTATGGGTCATGCCAGGTGTGCATCTGGTAGATGCAAGCAACTGTGTCTCCTGTGCTCTCAGTGATTTTTCTGCTGGTCCTACACTGTGTGGAAAAGGAAGCTGTCTGATTCAGATGCACAGGAGAGAAGACCTGGACCAGTGGGGAGGTTTGGGAGGGAGAGTAAATTGGGACAAAGAGCCTAGGTTGAGGAGACTGGGATTGGAAGCTGGCAAGGAAACGGAAATGGAAACTGGCATTGGAGTGGTTGGGAATGGGACTGGGTGCTGGCAGGGATAAAATCAGATTAGATTCTTGGGAGGAGACTGGGACTGAGGGGGGAGTAGATGGGGAGGAGACAGATGTGACAAGGAGTTAATATGTTTGGGGGGTCAGGATTGCAATTAGTTGGGCAAAGAGCCAGGGAAGATGCGACACTGAGATATTTGATGAGGAGCCCAGGGAAGGAGATTAGGACGGGGAGCTGATGGGCAGGGAAGGGACTGGAGGGATGGTAGAGGGAGGGAGATTGGATGAGGAGCTGCTTGGAGACTGAGACTGGCTGGGCAAGGAGACTGGTACTGGCTAGCTAAGGAGAATGGGGCTGGGTTGAGGACTGGGGGAATAAGCAAGAGATGGGACTGGGACAGGTTAGAGGGGATTGGGAAGAAGGGATCATATTTGGGGAGACTGATAGGAGAGTCTCTGTGCCCACTAGACACACACTCCTCCAGAGCCTGGAATGGAACTCAAGATTCCTGAGTCACAATTCCTCTGCTGTCAGCAAGTGTTTGTGGAAACTAGGGCTGTCATTAATCACAGTTAATTCATGCAATTAACTAAAAAAAATTCACCATGATTAAAAAAATGAATCGCACTGTTAAAAAATAGGTTACCAATTGAAATGTATTAAATATTGTTGGATGTTTTTCTACATTTTCAAATATATTGATTTCAATTACAACACAAAATACAAAGGGAACAGTGCTCACTTTATGATGATATTTTTTATTATAATTTTTACAGTGCAAATATTTGTAAACAAAAGAAATAGTATTTTTCAGTTCACCTCATACAAGTACAGAAGTGCAATCTCTTTATCGTGAAAGTGCAATTTACAAATGTAGATTTTGTTTTTGTTACATAACTGCACTCAAAAAACCAAAACAATGTAAAACTTTAGAGCCTACAAGTCCACTCATTCCTACTTCTTGTTCAGCCAATCGCTAAGACAAACAAGTTTGGTTACATTTACGGGACATAATGCTGCTCACTTCTTATTTACAATGTCACCTGAAAGTGAGAACAGGCATTTGCATGGCACTTTTGTAGCTAGCACTGCAAGGTATTTACGTGCCAAATATGCTAAACATTCTTATGTGCCTTCCTGCTTCAGCCACCATTCCAGAGGACATGCTTCCATGCTGATGACACTTTTTTTAAAAAAAAGCGTTAAGTAAATTTGTGACTGAACTCTTTGGGGGAGAACTATATGTCTCCTGCTCTGTGTTTTACCCACATTCCACTATATATTTCATGTTATAGCAGTCTCAGATGATGACCCAGTGCATATTGTTCGTTTTAAGAACACTTTCACAGCAGATTTGACAAAACTCAAAGAAGGTACCAATGTGAGATTTCTAAAGATAGCTACAGCACTCAATCCCAGGTTTTAAGAATCTGAATTGCCTTCCAAAATCTGAGAGGGATGAGGTATGGAGCATGCTTTCAGAAGCCTTAAAAGAGCAGCACTCTAATGCAGAAACTACAGAACCGAACCACCAAAAAAAAAAAAAAAAAAGATCAACCTTCTGCTGGTGGCATCTGACTCAGATGATGAAAATGAATTTGCGTTGGTCTGCACTGCTATGGATCATTATGGAGCAGAACCCATCATCAGCATGGACGCATGTCCTCTGGAATGTTGTTTGAAGCATGAAGGCACATATGAATCTTTAGTGCATCTGGCATGTAAATATCTTGCGACGCCGGCTACAATAGTGCCATGCAAACACCTGGTGTCACTTTAGGGTGACATTGTAAACAAGAAGCAGGCAGCATTATCTGTTGCAAATGTAAACAAACATGTTTGTCTCAGCGATTGGCTGAACAAGAAGTTCAAAATATTATTATTTAAAAAATAATTCTACATTTGTAAGTTAAACTTTCATGATAAAGAGATTGCACAACATTATTTGTATTAGGTGAATTGAAAAATACTATTTCTTTTGTTTTTTACAATGCAAATATTTGTAATAAAAATAGTAATATAAAGTGAGCACTGTACACTTTGTATTCTGTGGTGAAATTGAAATCAATACATTTGAAAATGTAGAAACCATCTAAAATATTTTAATAAATTGTATTTTATTATTCTTTAACAGTGCGATTAATCACAATTAATTTTTTTAATTGCTTGACAGGCCTAGTGGAAACCCACTAAAGCTGGAGGAGGAGGAGGGATTTTAGAATTGCTTATCTCAGTCTTTCTAACCCTTGCTATGTGTTAGCCGAGACTGTAACAAGAATAACAATTTTTTTGTATGTATATCATACATTGTTTGTCCTACAAAACCACAATTTCATATGCTTTATTTTTGTTTATAGATCCATTTTCTATACAAATGAGACTTGCATAAATGTTCTTTTTGAATGAGTGTTTGGAGTGATGTGATGGTGTTCAAAATGTAGTGGCCAGCCATTTCTACTTCAGTCCATATAGCAATGGCCTAATCTAATAGGATTTTAGTATATCAGATGAGCAGGTGTCTTTGCTGTGTATTTTTTTCTACATTGATCTACATGTACGTAATCTCATGCATCAAGGCTTACCATCCACAAAAGATGGCAGTATTGTAAAATGTCCATCTATAAACTTTTTGAAAATATCTAAATTAAAAAAAACACAACACTTTCTGGTATTTATGGTATTGTATTGAATTATATAGTTTATAGCATAATAGCAGGTCAGATTCATAACTGCAGATATCGTAATTCACAAATTGTATGCATTTTCTTAAAATCTAATGACGCTTCTGTGATAAGGCTTTTTAATTCTCTTTTGTTAAAGTCCATTCTTATTGTCTCAGGATAGGATTCAATACCAACTTAACTTTGAATATACTATTGTATGGAGAGTACTTGTTTCTTGACTAAGAAGTGTTTGGATGGTTGGATAAGGCTTTTGATTATTCTTTCTGCTCACAAATGATAAAGTGGTGAATATTCGCAATGAAAGTGTCCCTCAATCTGTCCTTGATATAGGATACATTTGTTATGGTGCCGGTTTGATACAGGTGAGGCTTCTTTTGGAGAGCTGGGGCTAGGGACTGTCAAGCAGAACTGTTCCTCAATGAGATTAAAGAGAGAGGGGGAATCCCTGATGTAGATAAACAGGACATAGAGCAGTTTAAACAAGTAATTGTCTGTAAGACATTTTAGTTTGTACTGACTTCACTAGTGCTTTTTATGTAGCTTGTTGTAAAACTAGGCAAATATCTAGATGAGTTGATGTACCCTCTGGAAGACCTCTGCGTACTCCCAAGGGTATATGTACCCTTGGCTGAGAACCACTGCACTAGTCTGACCTCCTACCACCTACTGTGTAGCACAGGCCACCAGCACCCTCCAGCATCTGCCCACTAAAGCTAACAACCAGAATTAGACCAAATATTACAGGGCACAGAAGACCAGACTATTATTGCCACAGGCAGAGAACAGGAGGGACTGGGTGCTGAAGGCTCCTGCAAGGGCAGGGAAATGATTAAGGGAGAGAGACCCAGATAATCCTGGCAAGTAGGGTAGGCAGGCATGCTTAGGTGTATATATTTGTACAGGAATCTGTGTGTGTTTTATAGCTTCTCTCCCACCCTCTGAGCACACTGGCCTAGGTAAAGATAAGTTTAGTTCTGTTACAGGAGGAGGTTACCCTCAAGAGCCCATGTTTTAGATCATAAGCTAAAATAGGATAACATTCCCTTATACTACTTGCATCTGAAGAAGTGAGGTTCTTACCCACGAGAGCTCATGCTCCCAATACTTCTGTTAGTCTTAAAGGTGCCACAGGACCCTCTGTTGCTATTCCCTTAGACTATGTTTGAGCCACACATTTTTTTTCATTGGACTACTTATTATTTTACTTTGGTTAATGGATTCTTAACAGTTTCTTGTTGTATTTCCTAAATTTTCAAGATACTGTAGGTTTATCTACAAATATCTGATTGTAGTGCAGAAGTTAATTTGCTTATTTACCAAAGGTATATAATAAGCTATTTATGGCTTTGTACCATGGTTCCATTTTCCTCTCTCCCCATTGTTGGGGGGAATAGTAAAGTTAACTTAATGCTTTTTACAGCCACTTTTAACATTACCATGTCCCAGTTCAGAATCACTTAGGCATTTTATGTGCAGGCTGTAAAATGTATTCCTATCTCCCTCAAATAAATAGAATCACTTGTTCTTCAAATCAGAGATAATCTGATTTTTAAAGCACTAAATATCGAAGGATTTGTACTGTAGAGAATTGGAACAAGTTTTTCTTTTAAAGCTGCAATCAAATCGGATTCATGAGATAAAGCTCCCTAGTTCTAATCTCCTTGGATTTGGAAAATAAATTATTTAAAAAACAACAATGATCATTATTGTCTTTGTTTTGAAATGCAGTGACAGCATCTGCAGCATTACAAGCGCAGTAATATTACTAATTAATATTACGATATAGATATTGGTCACAGTGACAGGCAAATCAATTACAGTGTAGTTTTGTACAATTTGAATAGTTGTCGTACAAAAATGACATTTGCATGCAGCAGAAAATAGCGTGATGGATGATACTGATGTGTTAATGTAACCTAGGAAGGCATTAGACTGGCGATTTAATAGAAGTCACTCTTCCTATCCTTAATGGCTGCATTTTTTCCATCTTTCCAAATTTCAGTAACAAACACAGGATGACAAAGAGCCAAGAATCTTGGATATTGAAGATGCATCATCTTGCATTCGCTTATAGCTATTCACCTTTGAAATAAAGCTACTGTTCAAAGGATAAAGAATCTAAAGTGAATGAATGACACTGTGATCAATTGTACCTGAGGCATGCCTCATGATTCTGCTAATGTCAAAATAATTGTATGCATAACATCCTGTGCACTAAGGGTCTGTCTACGCTGTAGCTGGGAGGTGTAATTCCCAGCTTTGGTAGAGACACATGCAGGGCCGGCTCCAGCATTTCTGCAGCCCCAAGCAAAAAAAAAAAAAAAAAAGCCGCGATCGCGATCAGCAGCGGCAATTGGAAGAAAGAAAAAAAAAAAAAAAGCCGCGATTGGCGGCAGCAGTTCAGCGGCAGGTCCTTCGCTCCTAGAGGGAGTGAGGGACCTGCCGCCCCCGAATTGCCGCAGGTGCCGCCCCTCTCCTTTGGCCGCCCCAAGCACCTGCTTGTTAAGCTGGTGCCTGGAGCTGGCCCTGGACACTTGCAGTGTGGCCGTGGCTGTAGCAGCGTGGGCAATGGATTGGGCTAGCTGTCCAAGTACAGCCCCGTCTGAGATTCTAGGTATGTACTTGGTCGTCTAGTCTGAGCTGCTGCTCTTGCCACATGGCCACACTGCTATAGTTAGTGTGCTGACTCGAGTGGAGCTAGCGCGTATATGCAAGTGGCATGATTTTGGTTAGACCTGGAGCCCAGTCTTGCAATGATGCGTGAAGCTCCAGCCCTCTAGCGAATTTGATGCCTCTGATTGGCTGCATGCCACACTTGCCTGTCTCCTGGGGCAGAGTAATCAATCATAGCTGCTGCAGGCAGAGCTCTTTCCCCTTCTTCATATCAATCCAAAGCCATTCTCACAGGCTGCGGAGCTGGGAAGAGGGGAGGGAATTAAGGAGCCAGACAGCTGAGGGTGACTGCACTCCCCCATCCACTCCTGTGAGTATCAGGGACCAAATGGTACCTCTGATGCTCCCCCTGCAGCACCCAACCTGGGAAGGGATAGGGGTGTGAAGAGGCCTTGTAACTGCCTCGCTTCGCCTGGAACGGGGAGAGGGAGCCCCACTGCAGCCCCCTCAGATCTGGGAAAGGGGTGAAAAATCCAGGAGGAGCAGAGATGGGGCCTGGGTGGGAACTGGGGGGGTGGGGGCTAGATGGGGGAGAATTTAATTGTTGGGCAGGGGATAAGCAGATGTGGGGGTGATAGCTCCTGCAGCAGAGGCCAAAATCACCTTACCCAATGAATTTGGGGGAGTGGCCAACACTAATTGTCACATCTTCCCATCTGCCCCCTCCCTTTCCTAACCAGTGGCGCTAGAACAGGGCCCCCTTCCCCTCCTCTTCCCCCTGAGGCCCCACCACCTCACCAGGCCAGCAGCTGGTGGAGCCCAGCCAGTGAGCCTGGACAGTTGTGGGAGCCGCATGGACCTTCCACCTACCCCCCGGTGCAGGGGGCCCGAGAGCAGCTCCTGGCTAGTATCCCTGCCCCCTGGGGTTCCCCGGCCAGGATAGATGGAGGTGGAGGGTCTGCCCCAGCTCCCCACAGCTGCCCGCATGGCTTCTCCCCTGACCCCGGCTCCGGCTGGGGGGTGGGGCCTCGGAGCTGCAGCCCGGCCATGGTAAGAGGCTGCCGTGCAGGCAGCTGTGGGGAGCCGCAGCAGACCCTCCACCTGCCCGGGTGTGGAGGGCCTGAGAGCAGCCCCCGACCCATATCCCTGCCCTCTCTGGGTCCCCTGCCCAGGGCAGGTGGAGGGTCCACACCGTGGCTCCTCACAGCTGCCTGCGTGGCTCTTATTACGGCCGGGATGCAACTCTGAGGCCCCGCCCCCTGGCTGGAACTGGGGTAAGAGCCGTGCGGGCAGCTGTGGGGAGCCTGGGTCCCTCCACCTGCCCTGGGTGGAGGAGCTGGGGGCGGGGACATGGGCAAAGGGCTGCTTTTGGCCCCCTTCAGTCCCAGGCAGGGGGGGCAGGCACCCCAGCCCCACTCCAGCTTCTTGCTTGGCCAGAGGTGGGGCCTCCAGGGAAGAGGAGGGGCAGAGAAGGCGCCTTGGGGGGAAAGGGGCAGGGTGGGGCCTTGGGGGGAAGAGGAGCCGCCTCGGGGGAAGGGGCGGGGTGGAGGTGGGGCCTTGCTGGGGAAGAAAGGGTGGGGCCTTAGGGGGCAGGGAACCCTGGCCCCCCACTTTTGAGAAGGCGCTGGCTCCAAAAATCAAGATAGACCAAAAATAAATAGTCTTTGGCCAAAAAAGCCATGAGATTATTTTTTTAATCTCATGATTTTTTGGGGGTCTGACTTGTGATTTTTTGATCTTTTGAGGCTAGCAATACTGCCTACATTTGTAGGCTAGCATGCCACACAAATGGGATGTAGAAAAAAAATTGTGTGTGTGTGTGAGAGAGAGAGCGAGCAATTTTGCTTTTTAAAGTTTAATATTTTTTCCTGTTTTATGCAACTTCATTACTTCTAGAAATTATTGGATTCATACCCATGTCATATGAAGTCTTATTTACTTAGTTATTAAGGTAGTCCAATAAAGTTGGATATTTTTGTTACCATCTCCTCAGCTTAGAGCTTAGGGCATGATCCTATTTCCACTGAAGTCAGAGATAAATCTCCCACTGATGTGAGTGGTGGAAGATCAGGCTCTTAGAAACAAAAGGGACAGAAACTAGGATGCGAAGAGGAAGGATGAAAATTCTATGAAAAAAAAAGTTGTAGAAATGTTGTAAACTCACATCCTGGTCATTGGCTCATGGCTTTTGATTTTTATCCCTGTTTATGTTAGTAAGATGCAGTCTAGACAGAACATTAAAAGGCATTTGTTTCACCCTTTGACTAACTAATCTCTTTTCAATCAAGAACAGGGTATCGGAGAACTGTACTATGACAGTTGTGTTAACCGGCTTTAGCGGTTCAATTAGCAACATGCGCAGAAATATGGTATAGTTACCTTGTTGGAAGAGAATTCTCATCTTGCTGTTAGCGATTATGACTTACATGATCTTTGCTGACTCATGTCTGAAGCTGTTAATGGAGTGATAAAATTGCTGGTAATTAGTAGTGTGCAGAACTGGTAATCCTATACTATATAGCTGTTCAATATGATTTACTTAAAGGGACACTTCCAACTTGAACTTTTAAAAATTGACTAATTTTTTTAAAAAAACAGGTTTTGGAAAGAGCACCGTTTAAATAATAATAATCATCAATATCCTGACATTTAAACAAAGTTTAAAAAAAAATTTTTTTTTGTCTTATTCCACCGCTGTGTTTGTAAGGGTTGAGCGACCATACCAAACATTCAAACACTTCTCTCCCCTTCCTTTCCATGAACCCACCTATGTGCTGCTTTTTTATTTTCAGCTTTGCTGGTGCTGAATTTGAAAGAGCATACTCCCTCCCACCCCGAGCTGCACATTAGTGTGTTGCAACTAACAATAAACAAAACCAGGAGAAATTGACTTTATACAATGTCTAATGCAAGGTAAAAAGAAAAGGGAGGTGAAGGAAAATATTTCTCTCTCATCTGTCAGTTATAGTAATTTGAGAAGTTGCTTAAAACAATATTAGGCACAACATTTTTAGGGCAAAATATGATTTTCAAGTTGTCTCTGTACTCAGTGTATTCCTAAAACAGGAAGAATTACTGTGAGTTTAGACAAAATTATCCATGCCTTTGCAATCTGCAAATTGATTTACTAACGTGCTTTCTACTTGGGGCAACTCTTGAAGACTCCTCAGAAATCTCACCACATTCAGAGTATGGTTGCCTGTTGAGGAGCATTTCAAATTCCAACCATGTTATACCAATGCTTTATAGACTGCTCTGGCTTCCAGGTTTTTCTAGGTGTTGTTTAAGCAGTTGATTTTTAGGTTCTATAGAGCTGTATGCAGTTTGGGTCACAGATTTCTTAGAGGATATCCCTTTAATCATGCTGTACCCCAACAGTTGTGATCCGCTGGATGTTCAAGCTCACAGTCCTTAGATTTAAAACTTCATGTGATAAAGTATTTTATTTAAATTTGTATACAAACTTTCAAAAGTGCTTATCCATGTCTCTTTGGTGGCTTTACTATATAAGCAATGAATGAATTCAGAAATACCAATGAAACAGCCTTACTGAAACCAGGAAGAAAACAGGGTGAAAAGCCACTTCACCTACGGTTGCATATCCTCAGAATGGTGGCAGGATTTTGTCAGTGCAGAGCCATCAACCCATGAATTTACTTGTTTGCTGCTAAGGTAAAGTCCAAGTTTGTTGACCTTCTGGGCATTCTGCAAGAGCTGTGTATTTACTGAGGGCTTTGCTGGACGAGTGGGGAGGGGTTGAGTCCTGGATTAGAGTGTGTATGGCATGTTTCTGGGTTTGACATTGTGCTTCTTTCAGATATGGATTCATTGCATGGGGTTTCTAATGTGCAGTACACCTGCCTAGCAGTGCTGATGAGGGCAGCTTATAAATTGGGGCGGGAGGTGGAGGGAATGAGTTAAATAAATGTAAATCAGACATCTAAACAAATGGGAATTAAAGGTAACTTGCAGGAAGCTGGTAAAAGATCTTCTGAATCATGAAATTGATTTCCTGATAACTTCTGCCAGGATGTTTAAAGTCTACAGAAGGTAAACAGTAACAAATTGTTAGAGGCAATCTGCATGCAAGTGTGTTTCATAATGTTTTGTTTTAAAAAAGCAATTTTAATTAAATTCTCTTTCCACCGTTGCCATATTTGATTTTAACCCAATTAATACTCGATCAAATCAAATGACACTTGTGTTTCCTTAGGACTTCTTAATAGTTTTTCTTGAAGCAGATAAATCCAGCACTCAGATGCCTGTGGATGGATATCTTGCATAATGCCCACAACAGAAGAAAAGAGTGGAGAGGAGGGCTTGGCCCACAGCTCTGTTTTTTCCTTCTGATGTCTCAAAAGGAGGCTGCCACAGTGTTAGTCAGAGAAATGCTGGGACAGCTCTTCTTGAAGCAGGGAGAACAGGGGAGATAGAGCAGCAGCCAAGGCCCTTCTTTCTAAATGTGGAGCCAAGGGGATTGCTTTCTGAACCTCCAGACTCTTCTCAGCTACCTTCTACTTCATATTTTGGGAGGAGGGAGGTCTTTGCTCCTTACCCTGTTACCTTAGGGTTGCATGTGATTATTCTGTTCCTCTCCTCTCCCCCAAACCTAGGACTCTGAGAACTCAGATCTCCCAGTAACTCCCCTCTCCCTGCCCATTCACACATCTTTCCCAGCCCAATTATTGCTCCCACAGACACCACTAGGATAGGCTGCAGACAGTCTCAACAGAGGTGTCAAACAATGAATATGAATGGCCATGGAGAAAAAAAGCTACAATCTTAGCCTTAGCAGTGGTCCCTACAGAACAGGGTTGGGGATTATTGATGGGCAGTGTTTTGGGAAGCATTTGCTGCCCATGATATGCTTGTTCTGTGAACATATAAAAGACTTCAGTATTTAGGGTTGTCAACCTAGCACACTCCATGGGCAGTAACCTACATTTTCAAAAGTGTCTTGCGATTTTTGGTTGTTTCAATTTGTGGGTGCCCGACTTGAATAAACACTAGGTTTACTTGGTCCTGCCTCAGCATGTGGGGCTGGACTTGATGATTTCTCGAGGTCCCTTCCAGCCCTACAGTTTCTATGATTCTATGCCTGGCTTTCAGAGGGTGGTGCTTTGCACTTTTTGAAAACCAGGCCCCTTTAAGGCATCTCAGATTTGAGCACCTGAAATCACTAGTCAGCTTTGAAAATGTAGACCAAAATAGGCATAGCAGCTAAAATTTATTAGTACTACACCTCTACCCCGATACAACACGAATTCGGATATAACACGGTAAAGCAGCGCTCCGGGGAGGCGGGGCTGTGCGCTCTGGCAGATCAAAGCAAATTCGATATAATGTGGTTTCACCTATAACGCGGTAAGATTTTTTTGGCTCCCTAGGACAGCGTTATATAGGGGTAGAGGTGTACAAACTCTCTGTGGCTGTACATTGTTAAGAAGAAAATAGCAAATACTTCATGAAAGTGAATTCAGTTTTCAAATGCTGAACTTATTTAGGCAGATACCTTGCCATATCTTTTATTAAACAATACAAAAGAAAAAATATTAATGAGTTTCAGCTGTATTCTCAAGTCGATTGCGTTTCCTTGTACCACCCTTTATTTCAGCACCCACACAGAACCACCCACATGTAATGGTTATACAGCTGCGAAAATCAAAATATCAGGTGTTTTCCTCGGTGAAGAATCTGTGAGCTGACAAACTCTGAAGTGTCTGGCATAATTTCCTTCCCATTCATCTATTATGGAATGCTGAGGCTGAATGTTTCTTGTCTGTAACAGGAAATATCATGGACAGACCAATTCCCTGAAGAATACTTTTTTCACACTGGTTTAATATTGTAATGGCTCAGAAAACTCAGATTTATATTAACAATTGTTTTACTGAAACAAATGAATATAAGTTGGAGGAGGACAAACACGAATTATATATCATGATATAGTGCCCACCCCAGAGCTCGTGGGGTCTAAAGAAGAAGAAAAAATCTCTGATCTTATCTGGCCCCCTTTTTATGTGGTTTTCTAAGTAGCTTAGCTTGTGACATTCTGTAGATACGGGCTCTGCAGCAATCTAATATATTCAGGATAATGGTTGACCTTCTATTTAGGCATGATCCTGTCCCACTGCAGTTAGTGGGAGTTTAGTCATTGGCTTCAATAGAAGCAGAATCAGGCCCTTTAAGGATTGTACCACATCTCCAGAAACTCAACTTCTGCACCTTCAGGAGTCTCTCACAGAACTGTCCAGCCAAAAAAAGTACATGGAAAAATGAGTTTTCTACTTAAACTCCTTATCCTCAAAGGCTTATAGATTTCAAAGTCAGAAGGGACCATCATGATCATCTAGTCTGACCTCTTGAACGTTGCAGGCCACAGAACCTCACCCACCCACTCCTATAATAGACCCATAACGTCTTGCTGAGTTACTGAAGTCCTCAAATCATGATTTAAAGACTTCTAGTTAGAGAAACGTCACCATTTACATTAGTTTAAACTTGCAATGTTGCAGAGGAAGGCGAAAAACCCCCAGGGTCTCTGCCAATCTGACCCAGGGGACAATTCCATCCCGACACCAAGCATAATGATCAGAGGCCCTGGGAAGGAATTCTCTGTAGTAACTCAGAGCCCTCCCTATCTAGTGTCCCATCACCGGTCGTGGGCGGTATTTGCTGCTAGCAGTCACAGATTGGCTATGCAGTCAAGTTACTCCAGCCCTATGGTTGTACTGATGTCTTTGAGTGTGGCCCTATTGGGAGGGAAGACAGGCTGACTTTTTTTTTTTTTTAAATAACAAAAGCTACCACCTGGTTCACTTCCTTGTGTATCTTCAGCTCTATTTTTTAAAGGTAAATGGATATAGTGCTTCCATGCCCTGATTTCTGAAGACTGGTGGTTATGAGGAGTCGTCACTCTCATTTTCTCTACCCTGTCAGAGAGCCATAGAAACATAGGACTCAGACTAGGTCAAAGCAGTGGTCTGTATGGTCTAGTATCTTGTTTCAGATGTTGCCCAGTACCAGATATTTGAGAGGAAGAAGCAAGAAACTTTATAGCAGACAGCTGTGGAAAAAACTGCCTTTAGGGGAATTTTCCTCCTAATCCCAGGCAGTTTAACAGTTGGATTATGACCAGGAGCATGAGGGTTTATGTCTTTTGTACATTATCATTGGTGCTACTGTAACTTTGGATGATGATGATCATAAAGGAATTTTCGAAAAGCTCCCCGCATTGGGAGCGTCACTACTGACTTCAGTGGGAGCAGTGGTCAAACTTACGTTGACTTCCATGGGAACAGAGTTAGGCCAATGCTGAGTGCTATTGAATATTCTGCCTATAAACTTCTAATGCTTTTGAATCCTGCCAAATTCTTGTTCTCAATACCATGTAGCAGTGAGGCTCACAGATTAGTTTGCAGTGTGTTTAAAAAATAATTAGCAAACTATCCTCTCTCTCTCTCCCTCCAACCCCCCCGAAGGAAATCCCTCAGCCAGGTAATGTGACCTTGCTCCAGAACTTTCCCTTGCTGGTTGTTTAGTAGTCAGCCAGCAACAAACAAGTCTCCACATGTCACTTGTATGCACCTGATTACTTAATAATTGGGGACAGTTTGTAATAGTCACAGGCAGTATCTACTAAAGGGGGAAATCCCTTTTGGGTAAGGAACTAGCAGCTACAAAGGCTGTCTGCTGCATTGGATTTTTCTGAAGTAAGTTTGTGTCCTTATCAGAGGGGTAGTCACGTTAGTTTGGATCTGTAAAAAGCAACAAAGAGTCCTGTGGCACCTTATAGACGAACAGACGTATTGGAGCATAAGCTTACGTGGGTGAATACCCACTTCGTCAGTTCATCTGACGAAGTGGGTATTCACCCACGAAAGCTTATGCTCCAATACGTCTGTTAATCTATAAGGTGCCACAGGACTCTTTGTTGCATTGTGTCCTTGTGTTTCTCACCGGATGATGAATAGATTTTTGAGAGATTTCAGTGGGTTGTGTTCAATGTTGATCAAAGTTTTTGTTACAAAAGTATCAAATTTCAGGGAAACAGCATGGTCTAGTCCATAGGGATGAGACTGGGAATCGGCAACTGGGTTCTTGTCCGTCTTAGCCACTGACCTGCTGTGTGCCCTTGGGCAAGTACCTTCACCTCTCTGTGTCTGTTTTGCCCCCAAAGAGCTTACAATCAAAGAGGGCAGGGACTGTGTCTTACTATGTGTTTGTATGGCACCTAGCAATAGGGTCCCTGATTTAGATTGTAGCTTGTAATACAAATAATTAGAGCCGTATCCGCGTCTGATCTGCAAAAGTGGTCTGTGTATATCAGCAGATTTGCAGGGCTCTACAGATAATAAATTTTGGAAATTCATCTGGTTCATCCCACAAAGGCTGTTAAGTGTAATACGTTAAAGCTGGCTTTTTTATTGATTATTCAGTATACATTTAAAACATATATGCTTCAAGAGAATCCATAAACCATGACAGAAAACTGATTAATTTCCAAGTAGAAGTCTTTACTTTCAAAATACCTACAATTTTCACAGTGTTAATATAATGATAAGATACAGCATGTGTCTGCTGCAATCTAACCATTTTAAGTATTAAAAGTTTGTTTGTGGTGTTTGAATAATTGTATGCTTTAACAAGAAACTGTGGAAGAGGTTGTCCTGATTGACTTGCAAAGATCCTTATGGACTCTTAAGAAACACCTTTCTATACAGCTGGAATATTGTAGATGTATTTGGTTAATAAGATTTAGTATTTTTAGTATGAACAGAGCATAACCAGTTTACTAGGGTTACCATACATCCGGATTTCCCCGGACATGTCCGGCTTTTCGCTCTTTAAATAGCTGTCCAGGGGGGATTTCTAAAAATCTGAAAATGTCTGGGATTTCCCCCCTGGTTGGCTATTTAAAGATTGAAAAGCAGCTGACAGGGCGACTGAGCGCCGCTCGCATTGTGGCCTCAGCAGCCAAAGCCCCTTCCCGGCTCCCCCCATCCCCTGCAGCCTTAGCACGCCGCCCGGCAGTCAGGAGCGGGGTGGGGGTTGGGAGTTTGAGGGGGGCAGTCAGGGGGTGGGAAGTGGGAGGGAGTGGATGGGGGCAGGGTGGGGGCAGGGCTACAGCAGGGCTCCCTCCTGCCCCAGTGTCCTCTTTTTTGATTGTGGAAATATGGTAACCCTAGGCATTGGTCTCAATTCTGGCCTCCGTTGCACTTAAGCATTTCTTTAGAGTTGCAAAATCAACACAAGTAGAGATGAGTGTGGCTGTTAAATTTACCCTACTTTATTTCTAGCGGGGACATAGAACTTTTTCTGTGTGAACTAAATGGGTTTGCATGCGTTAGTATTTATGGTTATGTATCTAAAGAGAAAAAAGCATTGGAAACAAAAGAGTGTGTTTGACAGAGGCAGATTCCAGATCTGAAATTTCTGAATAAGCTAGTATGTAAGCAAGTTTTCCTCAAAGCCTGTATAACTTGTGCTCAGGCCATTAAATAGACTTTTAAAGAACTAAGATGCAGAATAAAATACACATAGCATTTTGTACACGGTTTTGAAAAGTTGTAGTGAAAAAGCAAGTGTTTTGCCTTAAAGTATTATATATAAGCTCATTTCTTTGTCTGAGGCTATGATGATTAATTTTTATTGTTACTATTGAGACATCATAAACATTTAAACTACTTTCTGTAGCCAAGAATTCCCAATTTTACTGGTATTGGCTGCTACTTTCAGGACAAATCTGAGACCTTGATTTCTGGGCCAGACCTTAATATCACACCAGTGTGAATCCTGAATAAAGCTATTACGGTAAATGGATTTTCACAGATCATAATAAGCAATATCAGAATCTTTCCCTAGTGGCTCTGAGATGCTGAGCACACTTTCAAAAAGAAATTTCATAAGAGTCATAGTTACATTTTTTAGCAAGTTTGGTAAGATGAAAATATTTGTGGGGGGTGGGGAGGGAAGGGGCCAAAATTCCAGTGACTTAAATTGCTGTGGGCCACTTTCCTTTTTTAACATCAGTGGGAGTTGAAGGCACTCATCATCTTAGAGCAGGGATTCTCAAGCTTTTTATCTCAAAAGGCCCCCCTCGACATGCTATAAAGACTCCAGGGCCAGGGGCTTTGGGCATAGGCATAGTTTGACTTCTGTTTGGGGGGGTGGGGAGAAGGGGTCAGCGGGGCTCGAGCCAGCTCCGCATGGTGGGATTCAGGGAGGGAGTTGATATATTTAAATTATAACTCAGAGGTGGGGAGCTTAGCTCAAAAAGTTTGAAAACAGCTTAGGGTGCAGGGAGGGGTAGCTACGGGCTGTGTGCAGACAGAGGGTAGCTGGGTCTGTGTGCACATGGGGTGGCTATGGGTACAGGGAGGGGGTGGCTAGAGGCTGTGTGTGGGCAGGGGGTAGCTCAGGGTGCAGGGACGGGGTAGCTGGGGCTGTGTGCACACGGGGGTGCGGGTGGATGCAGGGAGGGGCTGTTTGCAGGTGGAGAGGGTAGCTCAGGGTGCAGGGAGAAGGGTACTATCGGTTGTGTGCGGGTAGGGGGTAGCTCAGCGTGCAGGGAGGGCGTAACTCAGGGTGTAAGGAGAGGGACATTAGGGGCTGTGTGCTGGGAGGACTCCCTGCAGTCCCCGTTCCCGGAGGGGTCTGCCAGCCATGGAACCGGGTCTCCCCACCCGGGGGGCTCTTACCGGCTGCCTCTGCGGGAGCACAAGGGGCTGGGAGATGAGGAGCAGCTTCACTGGGGCACGAGCAGGAGAGGAGGGAATGCTGCGGCTTCCAGCTCCATGGCACCAGCCAGAGCAGCAGCTGCCCTGCACTGCCGAGCTCTCCCCAGCTCCGGCTTCTTGCCTCCGACCTGGCCAGGGGGTGGGGAGAAGAGGTGTTTGTGTGGGGGTGGAGCTGGCCCCTGGGACTGCCTTGATTTGCACTGCAGTTTGGGGTGAGGGGCAATGCCTTCCATGTACCCAACACTGCCCACCATGGGCTCAGGGCTTCTGCCACACAGGGAGCACCGGGGCTTGGGGCTCTGGGATTCAGCCCCGCGTCTCCCCTGGCTTCAGCCCCGTGGGGGGCACTGGCAAGGGATTAGGGCTTCAGCCCTGCGCCTCCCCTGGCTTCCGCCGCACAGGGGGTGCCAGGGATCAGGGCTTCAGCTGCAGGGCCCTGCAGCCCCCTTGAAAGGGCTCACGAACCCTCTGCGGGCCACGGACCCCCGGTTGAGAACCGCTGTTCTAGCCCTACATGTTAATACAGAATAGATGCATGGAAGATGCAGTTCCTATCCCAAGCAGAACCACATTTTGACACAGAGGGCCAAATTCTGCTTTCACTTATCATTTTGTAAATCCAGAGTAACTTCAATGAAATCAAAGAAGAGCTTGGATTTTGGGAAATTTTTAGGATGGAGCAGCAAGAATTGGACACTGCCTGGATGTGTGACCAAAGAGAGAGGGAAGAGTCAAATATGGCCAACATGTTTCAGTGGTCATACTTTGGCTACATTCTGTGCTCTCTAGTAATAATAGGAACCGTAGGTCCATCTGAGAGCAGAATGTGGTCCTTAGAATTTAAAGTTTCCATTTTGTTTGCTTTAATTGTTTTCTCTTCCTTCTTGGTGTAATAATTTGTGGAAGGCTTTAGACTAGATATCATTCATCTTCTATCTGTTTGTACTTTTTCATGGCAAAGAGGGGACTTGTTTTGTTTTTAAACTTTTTGTTTTAAATTAGCAAATATATTTTTCCAGAGTCCTGGTACAGTGGCAAAATAACTTTTTTCTGTATTATTAGAAAACCAGCTAAATAGATCTTTCGTTATGATTAGGGTAGCAAGTATCAAAGAAAACTGCAAAAGAACCACCTAAATATGTCCCTATATATGACTGGTTTTTTGAAGTACGTGACTAATTAGACTTTTCATTTCAACAATTATTATTTTTTGTTACTAGACATCTCTGTCCTGGATCAGGATTTTTCACCTCTGAAGTGGAATTGGCAGTTTCTTGGCTTTAGTTATGGGAACTGAGAGTTCATGTTCTGGGCTAGGTGCAAATTGTTTGAAAATGTGGAAGATTTATTAGGAACCTGCAACATTATTAAGAAAACTTTATATATGTCAGTGTGTTAAGGTGATAATTCGTTGATTGGAAACACTGGAGTAAACCCCTGTCTGCAGGGACCAGGCCTTTCTCTGTGCCCTGTACAAGACTAAATAGACTGTCAGCACTAAACATGTTATGGAGGAGTACTAATTTATTGAGTTGTAAATTGCTACCTGTTATAAGCCTGGTCTCTTCATTACACCAAAAAAACCCAAACCAATCCTTTTGAAATGTCACATATCTCATATCATCCTGTGATACATTTCTTGTGCAAAGTTTGGGGATATGAAGATTACAAATGTATTCCATTGTTCACTTCCAGAAACTTTCCTAACGGTTTTGCAGTTCAGTATATCACCAAAGCTAATTAACCTATACATTTCAAACTTGACTTTTGCTGGTATCCTTCACTAGCAGAAGCACTTTTCATTGTTTTGTAAGGGGGTTCAGGTAGTTAACTTCCTTAAGTAGCTAAGTATTATCATAAATACAAACACAGAACGATACATAAAAAATACATGTGTGGCTTTTAGCTTATAGACATACATTACTTTGATTCTCACTTCAAAAGTATGCATGCCCATATCAGGCAAAAGAGGGAAAACCAAATGGAGGATAAGCCAGTCTAGTGTCTGGAATAGGCTTAAAAATACAGAGGAAGAAAAAGGCAGAAGTTCTGACCCATAATCAACACTATCCAGAATAACTGGCTTGATATAAATTACAAAACTGAGACTCTGTGAATTTACAAATAATTTACTCTGTTAAAAGTTAGAATTCAGACCTAATTATAAAGGGGGAAAACAGGAGTAGGGGGGTGGAATCAAAATATCAGTGCCTATCTTTTACCTGTAAACTGAAATTTAGGTATAACACAGAGATAAGATTATCTTGTTGATCGTAGACCCAAAAGAGATCAGTAAGTCTGCTTCCTCCAGTATCTTGGGAGTAATTCCTAGAAGACAATGACATTGCATAGACGACATGTTTTTCTTCCTTTTTTCCCAGGATGGATAAAAATAGATTATTTTAAATCAGTAAAAAAATCTAATTTTTTTATTTAATCTAATGTAAATTAAATATAGAGTTTATTTTTTAATAAATGAAGTTAAATTTGAAATTGACAATCTATGTTAAGGCCTAAATTTATTATAACCTGTTAAAACAATGTAAATTAAACATTACAAGTTTGTTACCAAATTTCAAAGGCGGTCAAACAACTGAACTGATAGCAGTCACTGACTAAGCATTAGAAACCAGTGTTTGTTGAATTTCTAAACCACCTTTTTGACAGTAATAACCGTTTCTGAAGGAGTAGAGAGAATATTTTCTTAATTTCAGTTTATTCAGCTAGTTCATTCAAAGTTAAGAAATCAATTGGGAGTTGAAAAAGCACGAAAGCTTGTTTTCCTCTTCCAATCTATGAATAAAAACTAGGTGTGATAGGATGAGATCTACTAGTTATAAAATCTCGAAGGACATAGTGAACAGAAACAATCAGTTCAATTCACTAGCTACAGTTAATACTTCCTTTGTTTAATAAATCTGTCAGTTTTAAATGTAAAACATACTTTGATAAAAAAAATTCTTATGTATCGAGCATACTTAACTTACGATAGTTTAATAAAAATTAAAATGCTGTTTTTTGCGCATATTTAATTAATTTGAATTTCCATCCCAGTAGAGCGTGATACAAATACAAGAGATACAAATCACAAGTAAAATATTAGTTATCATCTAGTAAATAAAAATGTATCATTCACCATGTTATAACAGAAAAAAGAGGTAAACATTAAGAATTGGAATAAATGTATGTTAAGCTATATAATTGCTTAAAATAAATATGAATAGATATAGTGAATCCTTGTTAGTACACACATAAAAGCAGCAAAGTTAGTGTAAAGGCTATATTTAGTTGCAAATCAGCATGTGTTAATAGTTACCAACCAATGAGAATCAACTTTTCTTTGGGACAATAACAAAGTACAAATGCAAAACATGATTAAAATCAATGATTTAAAGCAAGGTTTCCTGCTTGCTGATTTAAATCATGATGATTGGTTATTTCAATCATTTTGATTTAAATCAATCCACCCTGGAAATTGAGGAAGCCTGACTTGCAACCTTCTCCTCTCACTCTACCCCTGCCCCGCAAAAACAAAAAACCCACCTGTGAGACCAGTAGCAGGAAAAATCATCTAAAATTAAACCATCCCATAATATTTTCTAATTTGTTCCCTCCCTCTTCTGGATGAACTACTGTGGAAGTGGCAGGGGAAACTCTCTCAACCCACAAAAAGGAAATGAAACTAGTAAGGTTTAACTGGCATGTGTTTTGTCTAAACTTATTTGTTGGATCTGTTGTTTTAAAAAATGAATGTATTCCTTCACAAAAGCAGATTTGTCATCTTGCACTATTATTGTATTTAATTACATTACAGTAGTGACCAGAGGCCTTAATCAGGGTTGGATGTGAAATGTTTGTGCAAGTCATTCTTTACCCGATAAAGTTTACATTCTAAAACCCCAGTCCTGCGAGCTGCTTTACCTGGGAAGAACCCTGCATATAACTCCCTTAGAAGTTGTCAATGAGTGTACAACATGCAGATTTTATAGGCTTTTTTAATAAAAGTAAAAACCAGATGTTAATGAATCACGACCAGGCTAACTTGTGTCAAGCCCTCGTGCCCCCCCCCCAACAAAAGGGGGGAAAATCATTAGAGACCTTATATGAAGACAAATCTGGCAGCATATTCAAGAACAGTGTGAATGGCAGATTTTCAGGTACTATTTGAAGACGTCTGCATTTGATTTATATTTTGGCATATTGCAAAACTGATCTCTAGGATGACATTGTGTGACAACAAATATCTTTTAGGTACCTTTAAAGGTAATTCTATAAATCCCATGTGGTTTTAATATAAAATCTGTGATTCCTAGTGACTATAAAGACCTGAGAAAGAAGATTAGTGCCTGTTTATGCCAAGCTGTACTTGACAGTGGCCTGTCGTGGCTTGTCAGTATCTTTGTGACATTTTCTGTCAGGTCAGATAACCAAGCCTGAAGCCACAAAAGGACTGGGGGAGATTGTATTTGATGTTGTGGCTTCTAAAGAACTACTTGATGTGGAATTTGTGGCTGCAAAAATTGCCAATATTTATAACTGTAGATATGTTTCTGTAGCTGGTTCAAAGAAATGGACTAACGTCTTCAGAATGTCTTTGCTTTCATTTTTAGCAGTAGACTATGGCTAGGTCTACACTACCCGCCTGAATCGGTGGGTAGAAATCGATCTCTCAGGGATCGAACTATCGCGTCTCGTCAGGACGCGACAATCAATTCCTGAATTGACGCTCTTACTCCACCAGCGGAAGTGGGAGTAAGCGCCGTCGACGGGCAGCCATGGAGGTAGATTTTGCCGCCGTCCTCACAGCGGGGTAAGTCGGCTCCGATAGGTCGAATTCAGCTACACTATTCGCATAGCTGAATTTGTGTATCTTAAATCGACCCTCACCCCCCCGTAGTGAAGACCTGCCCTAACTTTTCTAGTATTAGGTTCCCCTCCCCCTGAGTCTGTATAGGAGTTTATTCCTGTTATATGAGTAAAGCTGTAGTAATCAAAATCCATTATAGAGTTAGTTTCCTCAACTGGTCTTACATTCAGATTCAGTTCTACACTGGCATAAATATAACTTCACATGCTTCAAACTCCCATTACCCTAGTGGAATTTTAGCCCAATTAATGGTGGCAGGGTGTGGTCTTAAAAGTATAGCGTGGTTCTTGATCCTTCTTGACTAGTTAATGCCATTTACTATGTATTGTGCTAGATATGACTAGTGCTGGAAGGAAGATATGAGTTCATTGACTTTACTGGCAAAATGGCTCAGACCCAACAGCCAACACAATTCCAGCTAGTGAAATGGAAATTAAAAGGAAGGTCACATGGGTGAAATGCCTGCTAACTGCAAAGAGACTATTTAAAACACCAGGACAGAGGCTCAAGCTAAATGTATACCCCAAATACAAAAATAAAAAAAAATGTCACCATGGCTAAGCAACAGTGTAAAAGAAGCAGTTACAGGCAAAAAGTCATCCTTTAAAAATTAAAAGTAAAATCCTAATGAGAGGAATAGAAAGGAGAAAAGAAGCAAGTCAAATCTAAAAGTATAATAAGACAGGCCAAGAAAGAATTTGAAGAGAAACTAACTAAAGACACAAAAACTGACAGCAAATGTTTAAGTACATCTGAAGCAGGAAGCCTGCCAAACAGGGTTCAGAAAATAATTAGATAAGTTGGAGGTCACGGTTCGCTGTTCCTGGCCAACGGGAGCTGCGGGAAGCGGTGGCCAGCACATCCCTGTGGCCCGCGCCGCTTCCCGCAGCTCCCATTGGCTTGGAACAGCAAACTGCAGCCACTGGGAGCTGTGGGGGGCCATGTCTGCAGATGGCCAATGTAAACAAAATGTCTCACGGCCCGTCAGCAGATTGCCCTGATGGCTTGCATGCCAAAGGTTGCCGACCCCTGGTCTGGACTGAGGTCCACAAGTAAAACATTTTTTTGTTTGTTCTGCGTTCCATTCCGATATAAGGAACTCTGCTTTAGCCATATATTGAAAACCATCATTTAACTTCAATTTCCATCTTTAAATTCACTAGTTTTCATATACAAGATAGTTGTGTGGCTAGTGCTAGTTAAAATAAAATCTGGATTGAATTGATATAACTTAGTGAGAACAAATAGCTCAATAGCAGTTACCTTTAAATTAGCCTTATATTGTAATAACATTGAACTTTGACACTAGGTTAAAGTGTTTTATAGAGTATGTACAATAGTTTAAATAGTATACATCTGGTTCCAGGAGGTGAACTCCATATACATGAATATACAACAAAGCTTCTTAAGGTCAGGTATGATTTTGATTTTTTTTAAAACATGAACCACAAAACCCATTGTGAAAGAGTAGAAGCCTAGACCACACTCTGAAAGACTACAGAAAAAATGTCACTTGGCATAAATGATGTCAAATCATTCATCAGTGTAGCTGTTGCTAACATTAGTTTGCTTCCTTACAAGGCACTTTTCAATGAAAGACTAGAGATTTAAAAAAAAAAAAAAGTTTGAGCTATTTCTCTGAAAAAAGAAAGAGAGATTCCAGCAAATTATTGCTGGGTTTGTGAAAACTCCAGAGAAAACAGCTGGAGACGTGTTGTGACGAAGGAAGCCACAAATAAACAGCAGGATAAATACAGAATTGTTTTTGCGTGTTAAAACTTGTCTCACAGACATCTTTCCCATCATAACGTGAAGTGTTATCTCATGAGCTCTTCAAATAGTATTTACATAGAAAGTAGACTGTTAAACTATTCAAAATACGTAAACTAGTACCTTTTAACTACTTTGACTGGATATAAATAAACTGATTAAGGAACTATTTGCTCTGCTTTACTAAAAATGACCTAACAATAATGCAGTTACCTATTCTGCTAAATTAAAACCTCTGGAGATGGATTAATGAAAATAATTTAAAATATCTTAATGTAAACAAATAGAGTTCTACATTTTCTTCCTCTGTTTTACTAATATTTGTTCTGGTATAATTTCATCTTATCAGTACTGTTCAGTGACCCAAGACATTTGCTATTGTAAGAATTACTTATATCCTTTTATTTTTTTTGTTTACTTCAGTTCATTTGTGCCTCGTCTGATAAGGAATGTGCATTGCACATTGCAGATTTAGTAGGAAAAGGTTATGACTTGTGTGGAATTCAGAGCTGCAATTTTTATTGACCCAGTCAAAGGCCTTACCTCATTCACCAGACTTTTTTTCAAAGTGAAAATCTATTTTGATGAAATATAATGGGTCTTTTTTATTAGAAATTTTAAAATAAAATTCCTCTCATTGTAAGGATTATAAATGTAACGTAAACGAATAGCCTAATTCAGCCCGTATTTCAATGGGTGCAACTCTATTGACACAGGGACCTTTTATACACCTTTCCCCCTTTTCCTCTGCTATCCAAGGTCCTGTTGAAAATACAAGGAGACAGTGAGAGAGTCATTTTGATTGCCCTTCCTGGCCAAGATAAGTTTGGTTCTCTTACCTGGCACAGATGGCAGTATGTCCTCCGGTTCCTCTTTGGCCCATTCCTCACCTGCTCCCTCAAAACGACGGACAGATCCTTCACCTCAACTTGTGGATCCTCCATCTCCAGACTTTACTACTTCTTGGTTTCAAGATTTAGAAGTGGAATGCTCTGACAAGTGAAAGATGTGTTGCTACACAGATGAAAACTGACCACTCAGCGTACTTACCAGCAGAAATGGAAGCGATTCCAAATTTGGTGTTGCTCTAGGCACATAAACCTAACATTTTTCTTCCTCCCTCTCATTTTAGACCACAAAAAGTCAACACTCTTTATCAGCTCCCTTAAGGTACATCCCAAACTCTTTAGCAGCTCCCGTAAGGTACATCTTTCAGCTCTAACGGCTTTCCACTTTCAAGTAGACAGATACTCTGTGTTCACTCACCCACTGATACGTAGGTTCCTTAAGGGCATTGGAAATCTCTGCCTGTATGTTAGACCACCTGTTCCAATCTTAATTTAGTTCTCAGAGTATTGACTAGACCTCCCTTTGAGCCCATGGCAACTTGCTGTCTCTTATACCTGTCCATGAAGACAGCATTTTTGAGTGCCATCACCTCAGCTAGACACATAGGAGAAATAGCAGCCCTGATGACACACCCATCATTCATAGTCTTTTTTAAATACACAGTGACACTGAGGCCGTATCCCAAGTTTCTCCCTAAAGTGGCCTCTGGCTTTCATTTGAATAAACAAATCCATTTTCTGTTTTTTTTCCCCCCTCGAAACCACATTGTGACAACAGGGAGGCAATTTTAAACATGCCAGATGTCAGAAGAGTGCTGGTATTTTTCTTGGACAGATCTAAGGACTTCAGAAAGTCTCCTAAGTTCTTCCTCTCCTTAGCGGAAAGATCCAAAGGTTCTGAAATATTGGCTCAAAGATTATCCACATGGGTCCCCATTTGCATTCATCACTCTTACCAAAGGCATAACCTGTCCCCTCTGTGTAGAATCTGTATGCACTCAGGCAATAGGGAAGCCAGAAGATTTTGCTTGTGTATGTTGAATGCCTAGGCTCAACTGATAAAAGGTATGTATCCCTGTATATCAGAGATTCTGAAACTTTTTCATAGTCTGGACCACATTTTAAAACTGTAGTTGTGTTATGGGCCTTAATAATGTGAGGGTGGTCATTCTATGAGGTGTTTGCATACTGGGGTGAAGAGTGCCATATGGGGCCAGACGCCTGAAGTCAATGGAAAGACTTTCATTGACTTTAATGGGTTTGGATCTGGCCCTAAATGCTTAGATACATAGAGTGCTCAGTACAATGGGTTTTGCATATGATTCAATTGAAATAAATTCTGTCACTGGCAAAGTGACTCCAAAGCTAAAATAAAATAAAATAAAAATAAAGAGCAAAAGTAAGATCTTAACATGTGGTAACAGTAACTTATCATCTTGCGGTTAAAACTGACTAGTTATTTCAATGAAATAATGTGGAAACAATTTATCTTGCTGACTGAACTAGAAATTTAACTGTTTTATAAAGTACATCTTAGTTTCCTGAATATATAATAAAATTCAAACAGTGTTTCATGTCCTTAAACAAAATAGGATATTATTTAGTAATGGATAGAGAATCACTTCAACATGAAGTGCCAGGAATAAAAAGGTTCCACCCTGTCTGTTTTATAGGGAAAAAATGGTATTATGTTAACTTGTTTAGAATATAAATATGAGAATACTGACCCTCAGTATTTTGCCTGCCTGGTTATAAGGCATGTACCTACTTTTTTTAATAATTACATGATGGATGTGGTCTGTTTGGAACAAAGAGTTTAAAGACTATTACTAGCAATTAGCTTTTTTTTTTTTTTTTTTTTTTTTAAACGGGAAAATTTTGGGCTGTGTGAGAGGAAAAGAGAGACTGTCAAACAGCAGAAAGCAGGTGAGAGATGGTTGTTGAGCTGCAGGCACAAAGAACTGGAGAGGTAGTTGGAGATAGGTCAGGCAGGGAAGTGCAGGAGCTGAACTGCTGGAGCAGTAACAGGAGAGAAGTAGCTGGTAAAACAGGAGCAGAGAGGAGCTAATGAGGTCAGCCAAAGCAGCAGGAGGGATGGACACTGAGGATGAGCTTGAGTAGGAAAAAGATCCGTGTCAACAATCAGTTAGCAGCTTGGTGGGAGTTTGCAAATATTTGTTTACCGAGGTATACCAGTAAAGTGGCATACTGGAGCTAAAAGGTAAATGATTATTTCAAAACATTTGGATAGAAAGGGGATGAGAAAAAGTAGAACTGTTTAGAGAATAGAGTTCTGTAGTCATTCCCCACACAGAGCTCCCATTGATTGACTTCAGCGATGGTGCTGTTGATTATTCAACAAGCATCGTTTTATTCACTAAGGATGATATTTTCAAAGGTGACTAGGGAATTTAACCAAGTTGTGTGTCTAAATCCCCTTGCTGGCTTCCCAAATGTCAAGCTAGGACTAGTTTGTATCATTTTCTTAGCAGTCTTTAGAGCTGATCTGGAGAGTGTGCAAATGCGTGTCCCTGAGATCCCCTGATCAGTCAAATGAAATTTTGTCTGTAGGCTTAAAGATCAGTTTTGCTTATGATTCTCAAAAATTCATTGTGGGGTTCCATGTTTCTATGTCTTATTGACTCCTCAGTTTACAAGTAAAACAATTTTTAATTGGCACTTCCGCAAACTGACAGTGGGAACTGTTGTTCTTCCTAGTTACTAAATTTATTATAAAGCACAAATACTTCCTTTCATTACACTTGCACAAAACTCTAGAAAAGATACTGCAAGGAAGAGAGACCAGGTTACTTTCATCTCTGTTTTCAGATTCTGAGAGTATAGGATTCTCGGACTTGGCCTCCTAGGACAAACCATTGGTCCATCAAGTTCACCATCATATCTTTGGAAGCAGCCAGTACTGGATGCTTCAAAGGAAGATAACCCGCCCCGCAGCAACTATTACATACCTGACCTGACTGTGCAGTGCTATCCATGGAATTGTGGTGGCAAATCCCTAATGACCCGTTATGCCCTAAGAAAATAATACAAACAAAAGGAAAGGGATTTTCTAGAAGTTTTCTCACCACTTGCTTGCAGAACCCTTGCTTTCTTAACCCTGCAGCTGGTCCAGCATAATTTTCTAAAGATCTCTTCTCTGAAGGTTTGCCAACTGTTGTGTAAACAAATGTTTGGGAAGTCAATAATGCATTGCTGCTAGTAAAGTCATCTGGAAGGAGTTAAAGACAAAGATTCAATTGCTTAAAACAGAAAATAGAAATGACCTATTCTCACAGATTCCAGTCACAACATACTCATAGTGTAAAAATGTCTGTTTTCTAGCTCAGTAGTGTCACAAGTGGATGTAAATGTATCTTCTCTGATTACGCTAGTCTCCTGCCAAAAAAAGTATCAATAGTTGGACGTTTTCCTAGACAGACTATTGCCCAAAGTATTGGAATGTTTCCCTTGTTGTTCTGTTTTACAGCTTAATGCTTTTCATATTTCCATTTGCCTCCAAAATAAGCTTTTGATTTTAGATAATTCTGAACAGACTTTATAATGATCTAAATAAACAGGTGGCATTTCAAGCTGCTTAACTTTCATACCACCTTTTTTTTAACTTTGTTATTACCAAAAGAGATTACCTGGAATTACCCAACTGTACAGTCTACATTGAAGAGGAAAAAACAAACAAACAATAAATCTCTTTTTTTCCCCTCCTCAGTTAAGATACTTAATTGACCTTTGATAGTTATAAGCATGTCCTCATTTGGGTCCTATCCTGTCTTCATTGCTCATGCACAATTCCCAGTAGTGCCAGGTTGGCAGCAGAGTGTACTTCCTGATAATGACCTTTGGTTAGAAGAATGGGTAATTCTACTTTTCAGGGAATTAAATACACTTTTTTCATTGACGTGTGTGTGTGTGTGTGTGTTTAGGAGGAGGTAGTTCCACCTTTCCTCGAATATACCTAGCCCCCTTGCAGTTACCTTTAAAATACACTTTCCACCCTTTCTCTCTCCTTTTGTGGCAAGGTGAATCCTTACAAATGACACCTACCCCAGGACAGAAACTTAAGCAGGATAATAATCTGTAAACATAAATAGATGGATCCAACCATGGACTTCTTTCAGACTTAAGTTTGAACTCTGACTTCCATAGTTTTAACTGAATGTTTTCCATGCTCCTGTGCAATACCTGTTCTCTGCATGTTTATACAAGGAACAAAGGATTTTTCTTTTGTTTTGAGTCTTGTGACACCTTATAGACTAACAGACGTATTGGAGCATCAGCTTTCGTGGGTGAATACTCATCTGACGAAGTGAGTATTCACCCACAAAAGCTTATGCTCCAATATGTCTGTTAGTCTATGGGTATGTCTACACTACGAAATTAGGTTGAATTTATAGAAGCCGGTTTTATAGATATTGGTTTTATACAGTCGATTGTGTGTGTCCCCACATAAAATGCTCTAAGTGCATTAAGTCGGCGAACCGCGTCCACAGTACCTAAGTGTATTAAGTCGGCTAGCGTCGACTTCCGGAGCGTTGCACTGTGGGTAGCTATCCCACAGTTCCCGCAGTCTCCGCCGCCCATTGGAATTCTGGGTTGAGATCCCAATGCCTGAAGATGGAAAAACAGTGTCGCGGGGGGCTCTGGGTACATGTCGTCAGGCCCCTCCCCCGCTGTCAGAGCAACGGCAGACAATCAATTCACGCCTTTTTACCTGGGTTACCTGTGCAGACAACATACCACGGCAAGCATGGAGCCCGCTCAGCTCAGCTCAGTTCACCGTCACCATATGTCATCTGGGTGCCGGCAGACGTGGTACTGCATTGCTACACAGCAGCAGCTAATTGTCTTTTGGCAGTAGATGGTGTATTACGATTGGTATCTGTCGTCGTCGTACTCCTCAGTGAGTTCAATCAGAGACACCAGGGAAAGTTCTTCAGCAGATTCCTCTAAGAAATACTGCACCAAACTTTCCACTCTGGGCATCTGATTCTTGACAATGCTGGCTATCAGTCGTAGCACATCATTTTCTGCCAAGCACCCAGAAGATGCTGATGGCTATCAGTCATGCTGCACCGTCTGCTGCCAGCTTAAGATGTAAAAAATAGATGGACCAGATTTGTTCTGTATTCATTTGCTTCCCCCTCCCTCCGTGAAATCAATGGCCTGCTAAACCCAGGGTTTTAAGTTCAATCTTTTGGGGGGACATTCTGTGTAACAGTTGTTTGTGTTTCTCCCTGATGCACAGGCACCTTTGTTGATTTTAATTCCCTGTACCTGTATGCCATGTCGTCAGTCGCCCCTCCCTCCCTCTGTCAATTTCGCGCCTTTTTTCAGACCAGACGCCATAGCACTGGCCGCTCAGATCACCGCGGCAATTATGAGCAGTATGAACACCACGCGCATTGTCCTGGAGTATATGCAAAGCCAGGACATGCCAAAGCAAAACCAGGACCAGCCGAGGGGGCGATTGCAGCGCAACGACGAGAGTGATGAGGAAATTGACATGGCCATAGACCTCTCACAAAGTACAGGCCCCAGCAATGTGCAAATCATGGTGTTACTGGGGCAGGTTCATGGTGTGGAACGCCGATTCTGGGCCCAGGAAACAAGCACAGACTGGTGGGACTGCATCGTGTTGCAGGTGTGGGATGATTCCCAGTGGCTGCGAAACTTTCGCATGCGTAAGGGTACTTTCATGGAACTTTGTGATTTGCTTTCCCCTGCTCTGAAGCGCCAGAATACCAGGATGAGAGCAGCCCTCACAGTTGAGAAGTGAGTGGCGATAGCCCTGTGGAAGCTTGCAATGCCAGACAGCTACCGGTCAGTCAGGAATCAATTTGGAGTGGGCAAATCTACTGTGGGGGCTGCTGTGATCCAAGTTGCCAGGGCAATCAAAGACCTGGTGATATCAACGGTAGTGGCTCTGGGAAACGTGCAGGTCATAGTGGATGGCTTTGCTGCAATGGGATTCCCAAACTGTGGTGGGGCGATAGATGGAACCCATATCCCTATCTTGTCACCGGAGCACCAAGCCACCGAGTACATAAACCGCAAGGGGTACTTTTCAGTGCTGCTGCAAGCCCTGGTGGATCACAAGGGACGTTTCACTAACATCAACGTGGGATGGCCGGGAAAGGTACATGATGCTCGTGTTTTCAGGCACTCTGGTCTGTTTCAAAAGCTGGACTTTCTTCCCGGACCAGAAAATAACCATTGGGGATGTTGAAATACCTATAGTTATCCTTGGGGATCCAGCCTACCCCTTAATGCCATGGCTCATGAAGCCGTACACAGGCAGCCTGGGCAGTAGTCAGGACCTGTTCAACTATAGGCTGAGCAAGTGCTGAATGGTGGTGGAATGTGCATTTGGACGTTTAAAAGCGCGCTGGCGCAGCTTACTGATTCGGATAGACCTCAGCGAAACCAATATCCCCATTGTTATTGCTGCTTGCTGTGCGCTCCACAATATCTGTGAAAGTAAGGGGGAGACATTTATGGTGGGGTGGGAGGTTGAGGCAAATCGCCTGGCTGCTGATTACACGCAGCCAGACACCAGGGCGGTTAGAAGAGTACAGCAGGACGTGGTGCGCATCAGAGAAGCTTTGAAAACCAGTTTTGTGACTGGCCAGGCTACGGTGTGAAACTTCTGTTTGTTTCTCCTTGATGAACCCTCTGCCTCCCCCCCCCCCCCCGGATCACTCTACTTCCCTGTAAACCAACCACCCCACCCTCCCCTCCCCCCTTCTCATTCATGCATTCTTTCTTAATTCCTCACACAACTAGGGGGATAATTGCTAAGGTAGCCTGGGATGGGTGGGGGAGGAGGGAAGGAAAAGGACACACTGCAGTTTAAAACTTTAAAACTTTAACACTTATTGAAGGCCAGCCTTCCGATGCTCGGGCAATCATATGGGGTGGAGTGACTGGGTGGCTGGAGGCCCCCCCACCGTGTTCTTGGGCGTCTGGGTGAGGAGGCAATGGGACTTGGGGAGGAGGGCTGTTGGTTACACAGGGGCTGTAGCGGCGGTCTCTGCTCCTGCTGCCTTTCCTGCAGCTCAACCATACGCTGGAGCATATCAGTTTGATGCTCCAGCAGCCGGAGCATCGACTCTTGCCTTCTATCTGCAAGCTGACGCCACCTATCGTCTTCAGCCCGCCACTTGCTCTGTTCAGCCCGCGATTCATCCCGCCACCTCTCCTCTCGTTCATATTGTGCTTTTTTGCACTCTGACATTGACTGCCTCCACACATTCTGCTGTGCTCTTTCAGCGTGGGAGGACATCTTGAGCTCCGTGAACATATCATCCCGAGTCCGCCGTTTATAACCATGTTTAGAATTCTCTTTCCTGCTATGTTGTAAATAATTTTTCCTCATTTCAGGATTTTTTGTGTGTGTTTTTAAAGATTCTTCTGTTTTGTTTTGTACATATGTCTGATTCAAAATCAAGCTTTACTGGAGATAACCCCTTACAGGGCATAGAGAGAGTAGAATTCTAGCTTTTGGCATAAGAGGATACTTGGCCCTCTCCCTTGCTCTTGCCTTTACCTTATCCCTCCCTCTCCCACTTTGTAGATCTACTTGTGAAAAGGTATCATTACTCCATTCAAATTAACAGAATTGCCTGATATTAATATTAATTTGATCTTTCTTTTTCACAGCCCAGTCACTGAAAGAGTTTGCCCGGCTACTGATTGCTGTAGAAGAGGAGAGAAGACGACTTGTAAGTCTAATATAGTATACTTTTATTTTATTTTTGAAAATACCAAAATTTGTTCATGCATCCTGAGAAAACATTCTGAGCTCCTCTGTACTTGTAAAATATATCCTATGCACGATGTATTTGCAGCCACGTTAATGAAACATTTTGCTTAAAATATTAGTTTAATGTGGTTTGGTAAGGGGTAAAATACTCCAGTAGTGCAGCTGTTAAATTTGGTGTAATTTTGCTGCTTAGGCTGACAAGATCAGGAAATTAGCCAGTCTTGAGCCTCACTGTGCTGAAAGAGGCCCAGTAAAGTGCTTCATTACAAACATCAATGAAGTAAGGTTATTACTTTAAAAATACTTTCTTTGCTATG
Organism: Trachemys scripta elegans; assembly: GCF_013100865.1. Lineage (NCBI taxonomy): Eukaryota > Metazoa > Chordata > Testudines > Emydidae > Trachemys > Trachemys scripta. The sequence goes on along the minus strand of NC_048298.1, from coordinate 315,252,054 downwards.
ATGATAACACAGCCCATCCAAAATGGATATTGAAAGCAACAACAGCAGAGTAGAAGGGAATAAATAGAAGTTTGAAATGGGCCACCCTCATTACCACTACAAAAGTGATTTTTCCTCCCTTGGTATTCTACTGTTAATTGAATTGTCTCGTTAGACTGACCCCCAACTTGGTAAGGCAACTCTCGTCTTTTCATGTGCTATGTATATATACACCTCTACCCTGATATAACGCAACCCAATATAACATGAATTCGGCTATAACACAGTAAAGCAGCGCTCCAGGGGGGCGGGGCTGCGCGCTCTGGCGGATCAAAGCAAGTTCGATATAACGCGGTTTCACCTATAACACGGTAAGATTTTTTGGCTCCCGAGGACAATGTTATATCGGAGTAGAGGTGTATCTGCTACTATATTTTCCACTCCATGCATCTGATGAAATGGGTTTTAGCCCATGAAAGCTTATGCCCAAATACATTTGTCTGGTTCCAAATAGAGGTGTTTGGTTGACTGGTCAGTTTGTAAGTCTGATGTTCGTAACTCTGAGGTTCTACTGTAATTCATTTTTTTTTCAAAGAAAAGCAGTGTACATAAACACTAACTCACAAATCATTTAAGATTCCATTGTTGTTCTAATATAAACTTTTAATTTTTTTTAAATGATGGAAACATAGTTAAATTATTTTGTTTTAATGAAGTGTATATTTTCTTGGCGTGATGGTTTCTATTGTATTCCACTGAGGCTTTACGCATGCACACCATGCATCCAGAGCCGGAGAATTTAAAAGTAGTGTCCATTGGACCGCGTATGTGCCCTGGTTTGCCTCAAGGTTTCATCCGAGGTGATATAGGGCAGGGCGGAGCAACCATGTTTCCAGTTCATAGACTCATAGAAGAATAGAGTTGGAAGAGACCTCAGGAGGTCATATAGTCCACCCCCCTGCTCAAAGCAGGACCAACCCCAACTAAATCATCCCAGACAGGGCTTTGTCAAGTAAGGCCTTAAAAACCTCTAAGGTTTTTCCTTCTCACGGCTGCATGGGCCATGTTGGAACTTTCTGTGTCCTCGTCTCTGATGCAGCTTTAAAAACATTGTTGTACTTAGTTTTAGAATTTTACAATTTATAGTGTTTTTAGCTATTTTTAATTTTTTTTTGTAGTTTTAGTGATTAGGATAGATACTGGAGATACTGGACTATGCCTAAGACCCCAGGTTTTAAAATCTGTACCTCCTGCCTGTGTTCCTTCTTGGTCAGTAACAGACATCAATGCTGCCTTTACTTCTTGGGAGAAGCCCACAATGCATCCAGGTGTAGATCTGCCTGTCCTTCCCCAGCCATACCCAAGAAGGGTGGGCTGTCCACCTCCGAAAGCACCTTATGGAAGTCCTCATGAGGCCTCACTCAGACCCACGCCAGGGGACTCCCTGTGTACATTGGCCTGAAACAGCCAAGAGTGCACCTGTGGCTACTGAGTCCAGATCTGGCACTGGTGGTACCACCACTAAGGACCCTGTGCTGGGACCTAGTCAAGAGGTAAGGAAGCATGTCCATAAACATGGCATTAAGTCTTCCTCAAAACCAAAGAAAGGGGATGCTCCTTCCACGAATTTGAATCACGGACAGGGAGTGCACTTTTATACACATAACATGAGAAGAATTCCCACAATCAAGGGAATCAGGCAGTCCTGGGTACCGAACCACAGGTACTGTTGACTTTGATTCCTGAGGTTCATGGTGGGCTTGGAACCCATTTCCAATACAGGGTTCTTCCCTTTGGACTAACCATTGCTCCCAGAGTCTTCACCAAGGTTTTCTCCGACGTGGCGATCTTCATCAGGCATCATGGGGTCCTCATATTCCCCTATCTAGATTACTGATTCCTGGCTGCACGATCCAGACACGAAGCCCAAGTTTCAACCTCCATGCTGCTTAGCATTCTTTCGAACCTTGGAGCCAGTATCAACATAGAAAAATCAACCTTGGACCTCACATAATCCCTCGACTTTATAGGGGCCACCATCAACTTGGTCACAGCACAGACCTACCTACCAAGCAACAGGATCCAGACACTGCAAAAACTCATAACTCGCATTGTCAACAATCCTTATGTCTCTGCCAGGACTTGCCTGTCTCTCCTTGGCCACATGGATTTGTGTACATATGTCGTTGCCTTCACTCAACTCAACCTTCGCTGCCTCCTGATGTGGCTCCAGACAATGTATGCGCCCAAATATCACACCGTGGACTTGCTGCTGACAGTTCCCCACAGGGTGCTCTCTCCAGGGGTGGACAGACCCACGTCATGTCTGTGTATGGGTTCTCTTACTCCCTCCTCCCCAGACAGGACGATCATCATGGACACATCCTTTGTTAGTTGGGGAGCACACATGGATGATCATATGATACAGGAAACATAGACTCCTTGGGAATGCAGGATGCACATCAACATTGTGGAACTCTGGACTGTAAGGAAAGCATGTCAAGCCTTTCTCCCATTCATCTGTTCCCATCATGTTCTTATCATGTCAGACAAACCACCGTTTTCTACATCAACAGAGGAGGTCGGAGGGGGATACGAGGTTGACTGCTCTGTTTGCAGAAGCAATCAACCTCTGGAATTAGTGTGTCACCCACCAGGTCCTCTTGTCTGCAGCCTATCTCTCAGGAACACAGGACCTGATTGCGGACTCTCTCAGCAGGCAGTTTGTGATCAACCACGAGTGTGAACTCCATGAATCCGAAGTTCAGGACATCTTTAGGTGATGCGGGATGCCGAACAGAGACCTCTTCACCTCCCACATAAGCACCAAATACAACCTCCAGGAGAGGTCTTGGTCACCACTCTCAAGGCAACACTTTCATACTCTCCTGATCAGATCAACTCAACTATGCCTTCCCTCCCCTTCGGCTCCTACCCTGAGTACTCCACAAGATCAGATGTGACAGAGCAACAGTCCAGACAGTTCTGGTTTACCAACCTCTTTCATATGTCCACCTGACCACCATTTCCCATCCCCATCTTCCCTGATATCCTGACAGAACAGCGGCGAGATCAGACATCCCACTCCACAAGTGCTCCATCTTAGAGCATGGTATTTGAATGGACTTCTAGATTGAATGGATTTCTAGAATGGGTCTGTTCCTTAGATGTCCAAAACATTCTCTGCAGAAGCAAGGAGTCCACTAGGCACTGTTACCAGGCCAAGTGGAAATGCTTCGCCTCAAGGCCCAACAAAAGGGACTTTCCCCAGAATCCGTGGGGATCCCCTCTTCCTGGACTACCTCCTGTCCTTGAAGTCATTGGGTCTCATCCTCCACTCTCTAAAAGTCCACCCAATGGTGATTAGCACCTTTTACCCACCCATGGAAAGGCGCTCTGTCTTTACACACCCACTTACTGTTAGGTTTTGGAAGAACCTTCTTATCCGTCTAACCCATCGCTCCCCAGTGAGACCGTAACCTAATTCTGCCCATACTAACAAAATCACCTTTCAGCCGACTGGCATCATGCTCTATGTCCCTCCTTTCCATGAAAGTCACATTCCTGGTTGCTATCACTTCTGCAAGAAGGGTTGATGAACTCTGAGCCATTATGGCAGACCCCCCCCCCCCCCTTCACAATTTTCCATAAAGATAGCATCTCACTGTGTCTGCATCTCAAATTTCTGCCAAAAGTCATCTCCTTGTTTCACATTAATCCATCCATTCACTTCCCTGTATTCTTCACAAAGCCACGAGCATCCACAGAGGAATGATGACTCTATTCCCTAGACATCCAATGGGCCTTGGCCTTCTCCCTGTACAGAACAAGACCCGTCAGGAAGTCCCCCAGACTCTTTGTTGCAGTAGCAGAAAGACTCGAGGGTCAGTCAGTCTCCACCCAGAGAATCTCCAAGTGGATTTTGGGTTGCATTACACTGTGCTATCAACTATCTTGCCTTCCTCCACCTACTGGGATGCAGGCTTATTACCTACGAGAACCCAGGTTTCAACCACGACCTCCCTCCATAATGTGTTCCTCTGGGACATATGTAGAGCGGCCCCGTGGAGTTCAATGCGTGCCTTTGCTATGCACTACACCTTAGTACAGGACTCCGCGGCAAATTCCTTCTTCAGCATGGCAGTCCTCCACTCAACTATTACATTTTCTTCATCACACCCTGCTCCAACTTAGGTACTGCTTGTTAATCACCCTCAGTGGAATACAGTAGGGACCATCACTTGAAGAAGAATAGGTTAATTATCTGTTACAGGAGGTTCTTTGATATGTGTGGTCCCTATCTGTATTCCACTTCTTGTCCTACTTCCCCCTGTTACGGGTCTGTTGGTTTTGCGGTGGAGAAGGAACTGGAGGTGTGATTGGTCCGTCCTGCTTTTATCACCTTGGATGAAACCATGAGGCAAACCAGGGTGAATGCGCAGACCAGCAGACACTAATTTCAAATTCTTTGACTCTGGATGCATTGTGCGCATGCATAAACACTCAGTGGGCTACAGTTAGGGACCACCCATCTCAAAGAACTTCCAGTTACAGGTAAGTAAGCTCCGCTTCCAAAATACTATCCAGTGGTACAGTTTGACTCTGCATGACATCCTATATTTTCTAGGGCTGTCAAATGATTAAAAAAATGAATCGTGATTAAGCACGCAATTAATCGCACTGTTAAACAATAATAGAATACCATTTATTTAAATATTTTTGAATGTTTTCTACATTTTCAAATATATTGATTTCAATTACAACACAGAATACAAACTTTACAGTGCTCACTTTATATTTTTGATTACAAATATTTGCACTGTAAAAAACAAAAGAAATAATATTTTTCAATTCACCTAATACAAGTACTGTAGTGCAGTCTCTTTATCATGAAAGTTGAACTTACAAATGTAGAATTATGTACAAAAAATAAGTTCATTCAAAAATAAAACAATGTAAAACTTTAGAACCTACAAGTCCACTCAGTCCAACTTCAGCCAATCGCTCAGACAAACAAGTTTGGTTACAATTTGCAGCAGATAATGCTGCCCACGTCTTCTTTACAATGTCACCTGAAAGTGAGAACAGGTGTTTGCATGGCACTGTTGTAGCTGTCATTGCAAGATATTTACGTGCCAGAGGTGCTAAAGATTCATATGTCTCTTCATGCTTCAACCACCATTCCAAAAGACATGTGTCCATGCTGATGACAGGTTCTGCTCGATAATGATCCAAAACAATGCAGACCAACGCATGTTCATTTTCATCATCTGAGTCAGGTGCCACCAGCAGAAAGTTGATTTTTGTTTTTGATGGTTTGGGTTCCTTAGTTTAGCATCGGAGTGTTGCTCTTTTAAGACATCTGAAAGCATTCTCCACACCTCGTCCCTCTCAGACTTTGGAAGGCCCTTCAGATTCATAAACCTTGGGTCAAGTGATGTATCTATCCTTAGAAATCTCACATTCTTTGAGTTTGTCAAATCTACTATGAAAGTGTTCTTAAAATGAACATATACTGGGTCATCATCCGAGACGGCTATGACACAAAATATATGGCAGAATGCAGGTAAAACGGAACAGGAGACATATAATTCTCCCCCAAGGAGTTCAGTACAAATTTAATTAACTCATTTTTTTTTAACGAGCATTATCAACATGGAAGCATGTTCTCTGGAATGGTGGCCGAAGAATGAAGGGGCACATGAATGTTTAGCATATCTGACACATAAATACCTTGCATCGCCAGCTATAAAAGTGCTATGCAAACGCCTGTTCTCACTTTCAGGTGACATTGTAAATAAGAAGCAGTCAGCAGTCTCTCCCATAAATGTAAACAAACTTGTTTGTTTTAGGTTTTGTTTTTGAGTGCAGTTATGTAACAAAAAAAAAATCTACATTTGTAAGTTACACTTTCACAATAAAGATATTGCACTACAGTACTTGTATGAGGTGAATTGAAAAATACTATTTCTTTTGTTTATCATTTTTACAGTGCAAATATTTGTAATAAAAATAATATAAAGTGAGCACTGTACACTTTGTATTCTGTGTTGTAATAGATATAAACATATTTGAAAATGTAGAAAAATATCCAAAATATTTAATAAATTTCAATTGGTATTCTATTGTTTAACAGTGCGATTAATCGCAATTAATTTTTTTTATCTGAGTTAATTTTTTTGAGTTAATCGTATGAGTTAACTGCAATTAATCGACAGCCCTAATATTTTCTTATAAAAAGCCAGATCTATGTCTCTTGTACTTTTGATTTTTGATTTTATTTAAAAGTACACATAGTCATTCTTCTTAACTCTGTTGTATTGTTAGGAAAATTAAATGAACATAGATTTTATTTTGGGATGGGTGTGGAATAAAAGTAGCCATGACTTCTTTGCAACCCAAACACTGCAGCAGTTCTTCATTTTCGTAAATGGAAATGTTTTTCTGCTTCACAGAAGTATTGTGATGATAAAATTTATTAGTAATTGTGAGGTGTATGGGTGCGATGGTTATGGAGGTCATATAAGTACCTACATAGATTTTTTTTTTTTATACTCAAGTGAACTTAATCAATAAACTTCCTTGTGGAGATTTGCTTTCTTTTTTCTGAGAAGAGGTGAATTTAAGCACATGCTTAAATATTTTCTGAACTGGGTTCTATATGTACAGGCTAACTGATGTACTAATAATTTGAGTAACCACAGGATATGGTGAGTGAGTTTTCATGATTCATAGCCCCATGCTCAGACAATAACTTTCCTCTATGGTAACATAAATGAAAAACTTCTCTGTTTGCAGGTGGTTAGGTCTACAGCAGATATTGTTCAGATTACAAATGCATCTCTATTCACTTAGAATTTTTCATCTATGTTAGGTTGAATACAGAATGAATGACTAGATTTAAAAAAAACCCCAACAAATATGAGATCAAATTCTAGTCTGTTTTCACTGAAGTCAATCATAAACTAAGGAGAACTAATTTTAAGTCAAAGAAAAGGGACGCATTCTGGAAAGAAATGTAAAACTCAGTGAAGGGATTTTTATATACCATAAAAGATTAACCACCTCAAGAAATATCCAGCTAACTTGTCTCTTTGTTTTCCTTTCTTGTAGAAATAATTGTGTAATCTTGAAAAAACCTCCCATTTAAATCGGGAAATTATTAATCCAGGAAGAGGTTTACAATAGGTTCTGTCATTCTCATGAGTAAATGAGAGCAAACTTGCCTCTGAGTGTTCATCTGTTGTAAATCAGAATTTGCCATTTTAAAATATTAGTGTTGTGTGCAATTTTAAATTTAATACTTTGCACTGTAATTGTGTAATTTTTTTCTCTCCGTTTGTCACGGCGTGAAGTGGGAGGAAGAATAGAAAGGTGAATGTTCAGAGTTTATCATCTTACCAGTTCACCACATGTTGAATTACTTCTTTAAAGCAGGTCCTGGATGAATAACTTTCCAAATTAAATTGAAGATTATTTTAAGGTGATTCTGTAGGAGAAGAGAGCGCAGTAAAGAGAAATGAAGGTTTTATTTCTAAAGCTGGTTAATCTTTCGTAGTATATAAAGCTAACTTCATTGGTTTTTTTATCCTCCTTTCCAAATGAATCACTTCTTTTTGCCTTAAAACCTTCCTGGTCTCTCTATTTTATGATTGGCTCTGCCCATAAAGTGTTTCATATGATATCATATAGGAAGGACACTATATAAAAAATAAAATTGTATTTTTTATTGTTCTTTGCAGGCTAAACAAACAAAAGGTTAGTGGAATAGAGAGAGAGTTAGAATGTATGGGGCTGATTCCTCAATGGACTCTTCCGACACGAGAGGGCTTTATTTGGATTCAAAAGCTATGCCGGTAGATTCTGATGCAGGAACATGGCCTTGGTCTCTAATTTCCCCCTTATGTAGAAATTTTCTATACATGCTTCTTAATTTAATAAATATAAAATTATCAAGGGAATTAAATAACCTAAGTGGCATAATTAAAACCAACAATTTGAGTAATATGTTTAGATCTTAATTTTTTTTATTGAATAGTGGCTTTTTAAAGTGACTAACCACCATCACTTTCAGCAGTAGAGTTCAACTGCAGATAATACCACAGACGATTGTTAATGTAAAGACATTACATTATCTTTCTTGGTGATAGAGCATTATTCAACTATTTTTATACTATTCTTGACTATCTTGCTGTACCACAGATCTGTTTGTTCTCTTGAAACTGAACGCAGATACAATAAGTCACCCCTGTCCACAGTATGTAGAAGGCCTACAGTTATCTAGCGAGTAATAATACTGGGATGAGAGGATAATTTACCATAATTGGGAAAGTTCCTGTTTTTAAACAGCTTATGTCATTGGGGGACAGTTTAACATTTTTGGGGTTAAAGTTCTTAATATGTCCCCGTACAATAGATGCATACACAAAATTTGAATAATTTCATTAAGGGACGTGGGGTTCAGAGAAGTTAGAGGAATTACTATAATATACAGTGAAACCCCACTATAATGCGATAATTGGGGTCCAAAAAATTCGATCGTGATAAATGCAGGGTCGCTTTATAGCGGGGTTATGAAAATTTACCATTTCAAGCCAGACTTGTTGACGCAAAACAAGAGAGTGACTCGGTCCTTCCTCTGCTTAAAGAGCTGCCCTTTTTTGTGTGCCTTCCTCTGCATAAACATGGTTGGTCAGAGGGAGATCAGAAAGAAGTTGTTCTGTATAACATGAATAAAGTCTTATCTGTGAAATAGCTATATTACAGAACGTCCTTGGGATGACAGTATGTCAGTGTTATGAGTTTTTATGGAGAAACTTGTCATGTCGTTTCACAGCTCCTTTTAATTCAATGAAGTGTGACAGTTAGCCATTAAAAGACAATATTGCGTCACTAAATGCTTGATGTACAGGATTATAGAATGACAGATGTTTGCTTTACACATGAACATTAACTTGCTAATGTTTTAATTTTCTTTTGTATTGTATTTTATACTACTACTATGTAATGGGTGGTATTAACAAGCCAGTGTGTATACATCAGACTTCCATGTTGAAAGTCATGAATTCATATCATACCTTTACATCTTGTCTGAGGCACTTTGATAATTGCCTATTAAATTCCTCATAAGGAAAATAATAACTGTTTTGTATATATGAACACAAAGTACTAACTGGTTTGTTGAAGTGTTGTTCCAGCTGAAGAAGGTTCTTGACTTAATCTTCAAGAAAACGCTGATGCAGAGGGACACTAGAGCAATCTTCCATTTTGCTAATTTTACATTCAAAAATAAAAAATAATGATTTACAAGCCCATTTCTTTTCTTTAACCAGCTAATGAAACAAGAACAAAATTATTAGGAAAGATGTTCAGTTTGAAATACTGGAGGTTAGGATTAAAGAAAACCATGTATCTTACAGAAGGGAGAGATTCTGTCATTTGAAGATTTGCTATTTTAATTGGCAGCAGTTTAATAGAGCAGTAACTACCATCCTTAAGTTTCCTTCATCTTCTTTAGTCTTTCATTTGCTTTCAGGAAGACTAATTAGCAGGCTCAGAAAAAGAAAAAATGAAATTTTCGCTTTCCATAGTATACATCCTTCTCAGGGTATCAGTCCTGTTTTTGGTTGTTAAATGAATGATCTCTGCATATGGGGAAGAATCTTGATTATTTCCAAGGACATTAGGTTCTGCAAGTTGCCCATCCCTAGTAATAAGAGATCTAATTTATCTCTACTGTTTTTCCACTGACGTCAGCAGTATTCCACATGGGAATTGTGAAATAATGGCCTCCAATTCCTAATGAATCATTAGGGAATGCTAGAGATGCAATAATTTAGTTTCATGTGACTACTTTGTTTCTGGAGATCTTATTTTAAATAATTTCTTTCCACTCTTATGAACTTTACTGATCATGTCTATGGTGTGTTTCGGTTAAGTAAATGATATACATTGTGGATGTAAGATATTCATTATTTATGCTTTCCTTCCCATTTGATGTTATTAAACTTTATAACAAATAGTGTTTTATTACTCATGGTACATTTCTAATTCTTTTTTTTCCCTTTTGTAGGATTAATGCTATGTTTACACAAGAATAGATGGGTTGGTTCATGCTACTGATTTCTGCATGCAACTCCTCATTCCTGAATTCCCTGGACAATTGAAGCAGTGATTAGATTATATTGTGTTGTCAGTGTAAACCCCTGATTATTTCTGAAAGGTTACCAGATGCTGCACTGCAGAAGATCTCCCTTAATTGTGAAATTCCTTGCCATTTACCCATGTATTGTGTGCTCTTGGAATGCTGATGAGTGTCTGGGTGGGGGATGGGGTGTTATGGCTTCCCCCTTTGATGTTATAGAAGACAGGTCTTGCCCTAATGAGTCAGATCTGTCATTTGTCTAGTTAGGGATCCTGTCTTTGGCAATGGGCAGCATGAGATATTTCAGGGAAAGGTGCAAGAAACCCTGTGGTGGACAATTATGGAATAATCTACCCAAAAGGTGAAGCTTCTTCCTAACTCCTGTCCTTTAGTGACTGATTGCTAATGCTAATTCATCTACTTAATGTATGTGCCTCAAGTGGCTGGTGACCAGGATTCATCACTGAATTTGGTCCGCTGGTTGGATCATTAGCTTCCCCAGCTCAGACTGGGTACTGATGGGGCGTGCGATGTGAACGCTGATCTATGCCCCCCCATAATCTTCATGCTTCAGGGCATATCTTTTGGCTGCTAAAAAAAAAAAAAAAATCCTATCTGTGAATATTCTCATTATGGTATTGTAACTACCCTGATGCAAGAGGACTGCTGGCATCTCCACCCCTGCAAGGGAAAGGCCTCAGGTTATTCATTAACATCAAGAACTGCACTTGACAAAATAAATGAATTATTAAAACCAGTGCGCATGCATCAGTGCATAACAGCAGGGACCACAGGATACAGCATGTCCCAGAATAAAGAAGTTAGCCCTCTATTTGATGCAGCCTACTGTTTGTCAGAAGGTTATTTACTGTTCATTCCATACACACTGCTTGTTTTTCTCAGCATTAAAAGGGAGGAAATTATAAAATGCTACCTACTAGCAGCCTGAGACTGTAAAGCACACATCTGGCATTGAGTTTTTACAAAAAAATCTAATCCTTAAAGTAACAAAGCGATTACAGTCTATAGTAATGCTTCCAAATATTCTAGTATCTCATTCTGACTGTGTATCATGAAATCAACTCTTAATTGCTGAGAATCGGCTGACAAACTTACGGCTACATGTGAAGCTGCAACAGCATGAACAAAATTATTGCTCTTGAGGGAATTAGTATTATTTCTATCAGATCATTAGATTTATAAAAGTGCTTAAGGAAGAACACACATATATAGAGCACTGTGCACCTAGCTGAACCTAAATTCTGTAGCAAGGACCCCTGAGTTTCTGTGGCAGGCTGGAAATTCTAAAATATAGCTTCATCTAAATAATTGAAGTTCTTATTGAGCTCACCATAAAAGTGAATAGTAAATCAGTACTGACTTATTCTGTTAGTTTGATATTAAATTTATTTTACTATGCCCCTAACCTTTTCATTTTCAGCATGCTGCTGTAGATTTTTGAATCAGTTGGGGTGGGGAACTGAATTCTGATTTTGGCAGGTCAGATACAGGACAGTAACACAGGGGTTGGATTCTTTTGCTCAGAGTATTACAGTGAAATAGTTTAATATTGATATTTCTTCATCATGCTAAGGTTCACAGACCTGTTACAATGGAGTAGGTCAGCCTGCTTGCAGCTTGGGAACAGAACCAGACCTGTCAATCACTGGCAGCAAGAGAATGCCTCACCTCCTAAACGTCCCTCCAGTTTTTTGATACCTCACTGTAGCTTAACCAGGCTGCAGAGCTGTTTGAGGGAAATTCCAAACTTTATTTTAAATTTGACTAATATTTGGACTTACTAATGGCTAGCTAATTCCTAGCTCCTTCCCAGGTCTGCAGGAAGGAGACTGTTCTTTCTCAATTAGTATCAAAATCCAGTTGTTTAAAAAGCACTGGCAGTCACAGGGAGGAGAAGTTATGTTGCCTGTACTGAGATCTGCTAGGCAACCACATGACCAACAGTACATAAGTTCACCAATTTCTACATGTCGGTCATCCAGCATGAGCCAATATCATTTTTTGGGAGACATTTTCTTTATAACTCAGTGGAGAAGGAAGATGGATGCTCTATATCATACCTCATTTTGGATGTCCATATTTAAAGGATGGTCTTGCTTCCTATTCCTTTGTACCAAATCTGTGGACCTTAGCACAACGAAAAGGAAAATTTATCTGTGCTTACTTGAAAATTTCTTTTTAGAGTAATAAGGTCCACAGATCATGCCCGCTTTGGATACAAATTATGGAGATTTTCCATGCTCTGCAGCAGGGGAAATTGTGCTTTTTTAGAGTATATATAACCTCATCTGTAATTTAGGAAAGTAGGATGCATTATCCTGGCTGTGGAATTTTTCTCCACTGGAAGAAATGTTATAGTACAATGTCCAATATCATATTCAGGGTGTTTCCAGCTGAACTGGGACCTCAATCTTGCCACTCAGACTTCCTCTAATGAAGCTTAAGCAAATCTGAGATAAAAAGGTTTGGGACCCAAGGATCTTTTATACAATTTCAAGCCTTGTTTGACAAGTTGGAGTTCCTGGGGGAACAATAGGTAATTAGGGTGACTGAAGTAGGTCCATCACCGGTGCTTAGCTATACAGATTATCATAAGGCAATTGCCTGTTCCTCCACCATTCACAGATAATTTGCTATACATTTCAAAGAGAGATGAATACAGTGATATCCTGTGTTTACAATTCATTTAAATGCTAGGATGTTCTTTTGATCTCTGAATTATCAGAATACAGCATAGACAGGGACTGTTGATTACATGTTGTCCACTACCAAAATATATGTAAATACACAAAAACACAAACATTATTTCCCCATATGTCTTTAAGAGTTGAATTTGAGTCATTCATCCTGCAGGATGTGTAACCCTTTCTGGCCATACGTCACAACATCAAGGTTCTTAAATGAACAATTACATTCTGCTTCTCTAATATAAACACAGCCCTAAATACATCACCTCTCTACTCTAATATTCCACTACTACCCCACAAACTGGCTTGATGATGAAGAAAGCTCATTCGTTAACAGTACTCAACACTACAGTCTGTCCAGCCAGCTAATGGACAGATTGTCTGAAAGTGTATATAGTATGAAATCATTACTTTTTCTATCAACCATTTTTGCCAGGGATGCCTCAGTGTAGTTTGTGTGTTCAGAATATACATATACATTTGCATAGTATATGCTGATGTAGACTTGCAGTTGGTTCTATTGACAAGAAAAGTATGAAAGATGTAACCATGCTACCACAAGGTAGGTTAAAGTTATTTCTGAATAATTTAATTTCCTTGGACATTTAAATTCAAGGACACTGGTCATTTGTTAATATGAGGCTCGCTGGGATATGGGATTGCAGTTGCAAAATCTTGCGAAAAATTCAGTGTTTGTGTCCAAATGTGAGGCTGTAAAACCATTTAAAGGATTCCAAGTTTTCCTAGTTTTTGTTCTTCTTCAGCCTTAACAGTAGTTACATTCTTTGTGAAAATCATGACTACCAACATAGCTTGCTTTGTTCTTTTTATGTCTGAAAGGTCCAATCTACTTTTATTAAAGTAGATGACAAAATTTCCCTTTGACTTCAGTGGAATGCAGCTTTGGGCCCAGTAAGGTCATGTGGTCTGGCCCCTGAGATATATTTATTCACTTGCACAAAAGCAAAAAGGTTGACTCATTCTGAACTCATTTAGGATAGTGAGCCAGATATACTAGTGTCATACAATATGAGTTCAAAACATTTAAATATAATCTGATTCCAAAACAAATGAATTAAAGCAGTTGTTTCTGGACATCTAATTGCAACACAAAGCATGCGGACAAGGGGTGTGGTGAAACTGCTTTCTTAGTTTTAAAATGAAATATTGAAGACACTAGACAGCCATTAGCCCCATGCAATTCACCTACGGTCAAACTGTGGCGTAAGGCTCTTGCACCAACCAGTAACAGAGTGAAAAGTGGATACTCGGAGGGGAGATAGAAGCTTCTGCAAGTTTTCTAGACCTCTCCGTGTGCAGATGGGGGACTAGGAGGGCAGATGTGATGATGCATATGTGGAGCTTTGGCTCGCGTTCTACCTGGTGGATTGGTGGCAGTAATCTATCTCAGGTGTAGGCTTGGCATAGATTACTTCCTTCTGCTTCACAGTAGGTAGGTTTGGCAGAATTTAATTTTTATTTTTTTTATGGTTTAAAAGGATAATATCAATGTTTATTTTTATAATTTTGTTTTTATTTGTATCAGTTTAGATTTTCACCGTCGTGGGAAATTTTGGGGGGACGTGTCAAGATCAAAATACAGAAAGCAAATATCCTTAAATCAAACTCTAAGATGTTCTCAAGCAGCATTGTTCTTAATTTTTCCTATCTGTACATTTCAGTTATTATTGATAATGAAATCAACATTTACCAATAAAAATCTAATCCTTTTCAGTCCAAGAAGACTGACATTCCTCCTGGGGGAGCACAAATCCACAGTTTGGTACTTAACCCCTCCATGACAATTTTCCTCTTAAATGCATTGGGATAATATTATGTATTATATAGAATTATGTAGTCTATATCCTGTATAATTTTATATTTTACTTTTCAGAAAAAAACTGGCTTAGAAAAGTTAATTGTCTTGCCTGGCACTGAGATACAGAGAACTAGAACACTGATCTTATTCCCTAAACCTGATTGTGGCAGTGACTAAGGCCTGGTTTACACTGGGAATTTACTTTGGTATAGCTACATCTCTCAAGGTGTGAAAAATCCACACCTCTGAAAGATGTAGTTATACCATCCTAACCCCTAGTGTAGACAGCACTACACAAAGAATTCTTCCATTGACCTAGCTACTGCCTCTCAGGGAGGTGGATTACCTTCGCCAGTAGGAGAATCCCTCCCTTTGGCACAGATAGGGTCCACACTGAAGTGCTACAGCAGCACAACTGTGCTGTGGACCACAGCCCATGGTAGCATTTTAAGTGTAGATAAGTCTTAAAATGTATGACCTTGTGCAAGTCACTTCACTTCGCTTAGCTTGATTTTCCCCATCTGTAAAATTGAAATAATATTTATCAGTTTAATAACTTTGGTAAAGTGCAAGATATGATTAAAACCTGTGATAGAGGTGAGACTATCCAGGACCTCCTGGCTCCCACCCTCTGCTTAATCCAGTCAAACATATGGTAAATGCCATGACCAGGAAATCTTTCCCCATCCACAAGTGAAAAAGCAAGCTACCCATCCTGTCTCACAGATGCCTGATCATCTGAAACAACTCTAAATATTGTTCATCAGTGGGTCCATTCTATCCACAGATTTAGAGTGGTTCATACATTCTCCACCTTTAATTTCCTCCTCTTTTAATAGGAAGCAAGGTTCAATCTTTTTTTCCATAGAAGCATAGGACTGGAAGGGACCTTGAGAGGTCATCTAGTCCAGTCCTCTGCACTCATGGCAGGACTAAGTATTACCTAGACCATTCCTGACAGGTGTTTGTCTAACCTGCTCTTAAAAATCTCCAATGATGGAGATTGCACAACCTCCCTGGGCAATTTATTCCAGTGCTTAACCACCCTGACACTTAGGAAGTTTTTCCTAATGTCCAACCTAAACCTCCCCTGCTGCCATTTAAGCCCATTTCTTCTTGTACTATCCTCGGAGGTTAAGAAGAACAATTTTTCTCCCTCCTCCTTGTAACAGCGTTTTATATACTTAAAAATTGTTATCATGACCCCTCTCAGTCTTCTCTTTTCTAGATTAAACAAACCCAATTTCTTCAATCTTCCCTCATTGGTCATGTTTTCTAGATTTTTAATCATTTTTGTTGCTCTTCTCTGGACTTTCTCCAATTTGTCCACATCTTTCCTGAAATGTTTCACCCAGAACTGGACACAATATTCCAGTTGAGTCCTAATCAGCGTGGAGTAGAGCGGAAGAATTACTTCTTCTGTCTTGCTTACAACACTCCTTCTAATACATCCCAGAGTGATGTTTGCTTTTTTTGCAACAGTGTTACACTTTGACTCAGATTTAGGTTGTGGTCCACTATGACCCCCGGATCCCTTTCCGGAGTACTCCTTCCTAGGCAGTCATTTCCCATTTTGTCTGTATGCAACTGATTGTTCCTTCCTAAATGGAGTGTTTTGCATTTGTCCTTATTGAATTTCATCCTATTTATTTCAACCCATTTCTCCAGTTTGTCCAGATCATTTTGAATTTTAATCCTATCCTCCAAAGCACTTACAACCCCTCCCAGCTTGGTATCGTCCGCAAACTTTATAAGTGTACTCTCTATGCCATTATCTATATCACTGATGTAGATATTGAACAGAACTGGACCCAGAGCTGACACTCGTTATGCCCTTCCAGCATGACTGTGAACCACTGATAACTGGTTCACTGTTAACATAATAGATGCTATGTTGAGTCATGGTTGCTGGTGATGAAGCACGAGGAGAGGAAAGAGCTAAAGACTCATAGCCCTGTGCAGATATCTGCACAAGAAAACCAGTCAGCATCTGACAAGAGTTTGGGCAATAATTTAATAGCATAAGATAATATATTAGAAAAAAGGTTTCAAACCATTCAAAATCCTTTTGTATTACCGGAGCCCGCTACTAATTTGCACAGATGACCTGAAAACACGTTGCAAATTACTGAGTTTTGCAACTTAGGGAGTGTATGAACAATTTTAAAAGATTCATCATAACATTTATTTTAATGTAATTAGTGTATAATCATAATAGTGAATCTGTAGCACATTCTGCCAGTAGTAATCAAGCCTTAGGAATAAGTGACCTCACAGTAGCACTGTACTTGCCTTTGAATATTTGCAGAGAATTGGAGAAAAGTTGTCATTTTTGTGTGAATTACTTGGTGTAAATTAGGAAGGTTCTACTGTATAAACAAAACAATACACTATAAAATAACATACTTGACATTATACTGTTGTTGGATTTTTACTGCATGGAGTCTTTATGTATCTGTGAAGTCTGCATTTATAAAAACCTGAATGGGTGATAAAACCCTCTGATCATTTATGCTTCTAACCAGAATGTTCCCACTTATTACAAAGAAAGCGTGGCAACATAAAGCACTTGCCAAAAACTTTGCTTTTCAGGCTATGAAGCATTTTATTAAGTCATTTAACAGCTTGCTGCATAGAGTCCCACAACATCTCCAATTTCCTAAATGGCTAACATGATGCATTAATAGTTTTCTTTGCTGCTCTTGATTTAATAATCAGTACTTAGATCAAATAAGAATAGAGATTACTTAAAATCTTTCAGTAAAACGGAAAAGCTAACAATCAAATATAGGGCTGTTTCTGCTTAACTTGCATTACGCTCACACAGAAGAAAAGGTTCACATAAATGACACTGCTTGCTGCTCTCAATTTTGAAAGGCATCAGCCGTGAGAGTGAGATGAAATCTTGCCAGGCAGAGTTCAGTAAAAGTGCAAAATGATTGTAACAGGGTTGTAACTGTGAAACTGTTTGTTACTTCTCATTTATAAATGTAATTTGTTTCTTGATTTCACATACATTTCTGTTATCCCCTCCACTGCAATGAATGCAGACTTGCACGGCATGACAGTCACTTTTCAAATTGTTTTTGAAAGGAGTTCACTTGCTAGTAGATAGGATGGGTTTATTTGAAATTTTATTTCTTGTCTTTGTACGAAAGCAACAAGTTGCTATTTCAACTTGCAGAAACTTTGGCCTTCAATGCGTTCACTTACTGATCTTCTACTTAGATGACAACTGATGGAGAAGAAGGATGTATATTTATGTTCCTCCTAAATAAGGCTGTAAAGAACGTTGAGTTTGGGGAGATGAAGTGTAACCCGCCAGCCCTCCAATAATAGGGATTATTCTTTTGTGACTGCAGGAGAGGATCTGCTTGCATCAGAGGGACATTTGGGTAACTCATCTGCACTAATATCAGAGTAGGCCATTACCTGATGATCTCTCATGTTCTTGCATTTATTTATGTGATCTGAACTAGTCTGATCTTTTCCAAGTAGTTTGGGAAACAGAGCTTCACTCCTATGTAAGTGGCCCATGAACAATTTCAGTTTGAAATTTTTATTTTGCAATTTGGTCTCCTGAGCTACTTCAGCCTCCTTGTGTCTTCTTTCTTGTTCTCTGTTTCAGCTCTCCAGGGACATAGAACGGACAAAGAAGAAAACTAAAATCATCACTAATAAAGTTTGCAGATGACACACAAATTCGGGGAGTGGTAAATAATGAAGAAAACAGATCACTGATACAGAACAAAATAAACAATGTGTGTTGTATATATTTACATTTAGACATATTAAATCTAGAAACAAAGAATGTAGGCCATACTTACACGATGGGGGACTCTATCCCGAGAAGCAGTGACTCTGAAAAAGATTTGGGGGTTTCAGTGGATAGTCAGCTGAACATAAGCGCCCAGTGCAACACTGCATCCAAAATGGCCAATGTGAGCCTTATATACATAAGCAGGGAGATCTTGACCAGAAGTAGACAGATCATTTTACTTTTGTATTTGACAGTGATGCAACTGCTGCTGGAATATGGTGTCCAGTTATGGTGTCCACAATTCAAGGAGGGTGTTTATAAATTGGATAGGGTACAGAGAAGATGCACGAAAATGATTCATAGATTCCAAGGCAGAAGGGAACATTGTGATCATCTAGTCTGACATCATGTACAACACGGGCCTTAGAACTTACCCAAAATATTCCTAGAATATTTCTTCTTCTTCTTTGTCTTTTTTTTTTTTTAAATCCAAACTTGATTTAAAAACTGCCAGTGAAGGAAAATCCAATATGGCCTTTGGTAAAATGTTCCAGTGGTTAATTACCCTCACTGTTAAAATTGTACACCTTAATTCCAGTCTGAATTTATGTAACTTTAGCTTCCAGCCATAGATCACTTTTGTCTGTGGGTTTGAAACCCTGAGCACCCTCCCCCAGCTCTCTGGCCGGAGGAGCCCCGGGCTGGCTGGAGGTCTGAGCACCCGCCCCCATCTGCCCAGAGGTCCCGAAGCCCCCCTGCTCCCACCTGCCAGGAGGAGCCCCGAGCCAGCCCTGACGCACCTCCGCAGACCCCAAGCCACCGCAGGGAAAGCATCTCGGACTCTCCTCAGGAAGAAGGTTTTGCTACTCAGCTTCCTGGGTTCATCAGTAATCTCTCTTGAATAGCACATACTGCCTCCTCAGCCGCCTCAGAACCTGCATGGCATAATAAAACAAAAACTTCCCCCGCAAAACCCTGCAATCAGGGATCCGGCGGTCGCGGCCTCCCCTGGCCTATTATACCTGCCGCCCATGGATGTGGGGGGGAAAGAGAAATGGAAAGAGATTGAGATCCCATTGTAATGTGAGCTGAGGGGTGAAGATATTATCTACTATCGTTTAATATCTGTATTGAAGGGATTGATGGTCAGAACAGGCATATTCCCGGTCATTTAAAAAATAAAAGCATTACGTGGGATACCTCTTTGGAAAGCTATACTGAAGAAAGAAAACTGCCTTTAAAAGAAAAAGCTTGCTAGATTATTTTTTTCCCCTGTATGCTGGCATCCTATTTAAAAGCCAAGTGAAAGCTTTCCAAAATGGATAAGCAATGCTGCCAGCTATATTCTCTAGAGAGTTGGAAGGATGTAACTGCCACTAATTCTGGTCCTGTTCTGTTAAATATTTTGCCCACAATACCCATTATCCCATTTCCTGCATCATTTAAAAAAAAAAGTGTATGGTATCTCCCAATCATTTTAAATTTGGTGAGATGTTCACAAGAAGCATAATTGTGACATTCTAGATTTAAGCAGCCTTTAAACAGCTTTCACTATATCAGTTATCAGTGAAGCTTTGTATATATAAACTAACTTCTGATATGGTTATGCATCTAACATTACATTTTAAAATATAAAGTCTATGATTTAGAATTTATTTTTTTTCGAATAACGTGTTAAAACTGTCCTATATGTTTTATTTTTACACTAATCATTCTAATGTCTAGAAATGAACTATGGATAGGTAAAACTGTCTCTTTTCTTGAGTAGCTCCTTCCTTGTTTTTTTGTGAGGGCATTTTCTGATGAATGATCTGAAAAACACGGTTTCATGTTGTTCATGTGTTCTTACTATATGTTGTCAGTGTTTGCTGGAAAAGGAGAAAAGTAAACTACACGGTACTTTGGATCAGATATTCTCCTCATTGTGTCTACACTGTACTTTTGTCGTTAAAAGTTTTGTCGGTCACGGATGTGTTTTTTCGCACCCCTGACCAACAAAAGTTTTAACAACAAAAACTGCTGATGTGGAGAGTGCTTTGTTGATGGGAGAGCAAGCTACCGCCCCTCGTTGCGCGAGATTTTTATTTTGCCAGAAGAAGAGCCGGTAAAGAGCGGCTAGACTGCGTACCTTACAACAGCACAGCTGTGCCGCTATAAGGTACGCATTTGTAGACACAGCCTAACAACATGAGTGTCAAAAGTATCTGATCCAGATTTTCTATAGATTCTGTAACCCAGTTAAAGTGGCTCATTTATCTTTGGATAAGTTAAATCTGAATTACCTGCATTTCACTGGAAACCTTTTCTCTCTGTGTGTGGTATGTGTATATATATGCTTGCTTTTCCTAAAACTATACAGAGTTAGACTGTAATCTTTCAGTCTAAGAGTTAAAGGATCCTGGGCATAATACCGCTACAAACCACTAAGCTGATTTTGGCTTTTTGCCTGGACATGTTCATTCATAAAAAAATTGTTAAAACAAAATACAACTTCCAATTACATTCTTCTCTTGGAACAGTTACTTTCCTCATAGCCATCTCTGATTTCTTAAAAGTGATTTTATATGGGTCAGTGATGTTAAATGTGGAGAAACAATGAATATTAGATGATTAGGGGTATACCATGGTTTTTTGTATTAAGAATGAGACACCATATAGAATAGGGCTTTTAAACTGTATCTGACTATGCATCAGAGCATTTTATCCTGTTGCAGCTGTACTATATATCACAAAATGCCTCTAATAGCAATAGCCATTAGACAATAGAGATTAACTGTGAAGCCATTAACCCTAAAGTGTTTTAGTTACTGGAGTCCATACATAAGCACATGAAGCTTTTGAAGTAATGGAGATGGATTTCTCTATGTTAATATAGCAAGTAACGTTTAAAACCGATCCTAAACACCCCAGCAAAAAACAAGATGACACACAACCTGAAAAGGTACTCAGGTTAATGTGACCAAAAAGCTCTGCTGATGTGATGAAGAGAGAAGATGTTTCTTCCTGCATTCATGGAAGTGACTGCATGCTCTTCATATACTGTATTAAGAAAGTTTTACCAAAAACAGACTTGACTTGATACAAGGAGAAAGGAGACAGCTGCAGATATACAGAGAATGTTAGAAAAACTTCACAAATCTAGGTTGTTAAGGGGCAATAGCCAAAATTAGAGCAATGGATAGGTGTGTGTGTGTGTGTGTGTGTGTGTGTGTGTGTGTGTGAGAGAGAGCATAGCTGGCAGTAAGGTAGTGTGGGAACTAGTCCATAATGTTCTGTGTAGAGCCAAGGCCAGTTTTGGATTTTGAAGTGGATGGATTGGTGAAGGTGATGAACTGCAGAAGGATGGTCTTGTGGTTAAAGTACTGGACTGAGACTCAGGATCAGGATTCGGTTCCTCCCACTGTCATAGATACCCTGTGAGCCTTCAGTAAGCCACTTACTCTTTCTGCGTCTCAGGACTTCATATAAAAATGGGGATACTTGTCTAGTAGAGTGCAAGCTCTTTGGAACAGGGACTATCTTAGCATGTGTTTTACAATACTTATCAGAATGGGGTCCTGATCTCAGCCACAGCCTCTAGGTGCTACTATCATACACACAATCTTATTTATTGCTTATACTATGCTGGATCCCAAAGCCCCCACTTAGGATCAGGGCCCCATTCTGTTAGTTGCTGTATACACAGGACAGAAGATCCCTTCCAGTCTGGACTGTTGGCCCTGTACTTGAACTTGCACTGAAATTTTGAAACAAGGCTCTGCAAGTGAGAGTTAGAAATACAAATGAGAGGAAGCAAAGGAAAGGGAGGATGAGGTTATTGATGAGATCCTATGGTTACATAATTAAGCTGTATGTACAGTTTGATTCTGAATAATTAAAAGATATTTTTAATAAGTATCAGCTATTTCCAACTAGTTGGCTCACTCCTTGTAGCTGTTGCAGTAGAACTGCACACTGAGGAGGCTTTTGAAGGAGATTATAACCTCATGGATTAGATCAGAGAAGAGCATTCCATATAAGGGCACCATGGAAGAAAGGTCAGAAATGTTTGTGGGAGAAGTGTACCAATGAATGTGGAAGAGGATAGGATGGGGAGCAGAGTAATAGGAGACAAAAGTGAATAAGTAGGGTGAATCAGAGATGTGAAGTGTCATAGAATTATAGAATATCAGGGTTGGAAGGGACCTCAGGAGGTCATCTAGTCCAACCCCCTGCTCAAAGCAGGACCAATTCCCAACTAAATCATCCCAGCCAGGGCTTTGTCAAGTCTGACCTTAAAAACCTCTAAGGAAGGAGATTCCACCACCTCCCTAAGTAACCCATTGTCCTTTGGTAATGAGGACAAGACACTTGAATTTGATAGAGTTGAAAAGGGGGAGCCCAGTAGTGGTCAGATCAGTGGGCAAGGAAGATGTTCTTAGCCGTGTGATTGTTGGGGAGGCCAGAAAGCTGGGAGTTACAGTAATAAGAAAATGAAATGGTGAGGGGCTGAATGCCCTTGATTGTCACCTCTTGCTAAAACCTTCAAACAGAGATGAGAGATTTTACAAAGGGATCAGGCAGTGAGATGTAGAATGGGCACCATCCACAAAGTTGTGATATCTAAGATTCTTCAAATGATTGCCTCTGTGCATTCCACTCTTGGTGTCTGTGCACCCAGCGTATGTCCATCAGAAACTTTTCCCCTCAACGGCAGCTGTTGGGTAGCTCAAGCACCCTCTTCTGCCATGCACCATTGCATGCATGTATAAAGGGCAGAACTGCCTCTAGCCCCATTAATTTCCTTCTTATTGCCTCTGATGGTCATGGAAACCCCTGTTCAGTGCCAGAAAAGTTTTCTTTGGACTCATCATCTAGACTCGGTGGTGAGGGTGTCCTCTCACATGCCCGCCTCACTACCTTGGTGGACAAGTCCAGCCAATGTATGTGGAGACATTTTCTTTGTCTGCCCGCAACCAACACATTATTGACAGACGTGTCTGCCCTTGGCTGGGTAGCCCCATCTGGGTTCTCTACAGACACAGGGTTTTTCCCATCCCCAGAGAACTTAGCTTTACACGTCAGCATCAGAGAGCTGAAAGCTATTAGATTGGCATGCCAAGTGTTTCTGCCACACATATAAGGAAACAGCTTGTTAGTTCTCACAAACAACACAGCAGGGAGAAGCTGACTCTACTACTGTTTCGGGAACTCTGCATTGCCAACTTGATAAATCTAGAAGCTTCTTACCTACTGGGGGTCCAAAACGATCTAGCAGACCATCTGAGAAGATTGTTTACAAGTCACCATGAGTGGTCTGTTTGTTCAGATGTGGCCTGATACATCTTCCTTCGGTGGTGGTTTCCTCAAGTAGGCCTATTTGTGACAAGGACAACAGAAAGTATCAGCAGTTCTATTCCTCACGAGGTCATAGCCTGGCTTCCCTGACAGATGCATTTTTACTGCCATGGTCAGGCAGACTCCTCTATGCTTTTCATCCAATCCCAGTCATTCACAGGATATTTATGAAAGATAAGATGGGATCAGGTCAAAGTCATACTCATAGCCCCAGCATGGGCCCATCAGCTCTGGTTCTCTACTCTCCTGGTGCTGGCAGAGAAATCTCTAATCTCATTTCCATTAGACTTGGATCTAATCTCCTGCTATCACCGTCACCTACTCCACCGGTTACCTACTACACCTGAGTTTACAATCTCTTCATTCAACTTCATGGATGCTCTATGGCTAGATATAGGAGAGCAGTCTTCTGCGAATTAGGTTGAAGAGATCCTGCTACATTGTAGAAAGACTTCTAAAAGAGCTAGTTACCTTTCTAAGTAGAGATATTTTACCATCTTGTCTTGCCAGTATGGGTGTGATGGGGTGGACAAGGCCCAGAGGCCCCCTGCTGGAGGTCCTGTCACACCGATCCCAGGAAAAGAGCAGTGGAGCTAAATCCTCCGAGTGATCTAGAGAGGCTGCAAAGGGCTATCCAATCAGAGAGGCTGCAAGGAGCAGCCATTCAGGGCCCAGGATGGCCATATAAAAAGTTGCAGAGCCAGAGAAAGTCAGTTCTTTGCTGGAGCCAGAGGAGTGTAGGTTGTGCTCCTGGCTGGCTAAAGGGAACTTCAGCACCATAGACAGCTCAGTGCTGGCAGGGACTGGAGGAGCAAAGAAGAACTCTTGGCTGGATGCTGGGCTTGAACACAGAAGAGCCCTGAGCTAAGGGTAAAATATCAGTGAAGGTTGGGACCGCGGCAAGTGGCCCAGGGAACTGAAGGCAGTTTCATTAAAGAGACATGGTGGCACGTGGTTGCTGTTCTTAGGGTCCAAAGTTCACTGGTGAAGTGACCTACAATTGGACAGTGATAAACCCCCAGAAGAGAATCTGGACTGTTAAGAGGCCCAGCTGGAGAGCTGGGGCCAGAACAGACCAAGAGGGCAAAACCATTGCCTCCAGGGAGGGAGCCCTCGGGGTACAGCTTGATACGAGGTCCAGAACTGTTTAAAGACTGCAGACACAACCGACCAGAAGGGGCACTCACAAGATGTGGATGCCATGCCGTTTCAATAGGGTATCACCATCCCTTTCTTCAGTTGAACATATTCAGGACCACTTACAGTAGTTGAAACACCAAGGTCTGGCTGTTAGTTTGATCAAAGTACATCTGGCAGCTATTTCAGCATTCCACCCTAAAGTAAATAATTGCTCTAGTTTCTCTGACATGTCTGTAAGGTCTTTGAAGGACCTAGTCAAATTGTATATTGAAGTGCAAGACCCCATGCCCCTCTGGAATCTAAACTTAGTGTTGCTAAGACTTGTGTCCCCTGTTTTAGCCTTTGGCTACTTGCTCTCTGCTGCAGCTATCAATGAAGGTGGCATTTTTGGTTGCTATCACCTTGGCCAGAAAACCGGGAGAGCTGTGTGCCTTAAAGTCTGGGCCTTCCTATATGATCTTCTCTAAGGACAAGGTTTACCTGTGTCCTCGTCTGAAATTTGTCTCAATGTGGTGTCATCTTTCCATATCTACCAGCCAATTAATTTGCCTGCATTCTGCCTGAAGCTACATTCAAGCAGGGAAGGGGAGTATTTGCATACCTTGGATGTCAGAAGAGCTCTGACATTCTACCTGGACAGAACCAGGCACTTCTGTAAGTCCTCCCAACTGTTTCTAACAGCAGCAGACCAAAATAAAAGAACAATTTAGACTTGACCCAGAGAATTTCTTCTTGGATAGTCTCTTATATACACATATGCTGTCACCTGACTAACGTCACCCCACCAAGCAAAGTCACAGCTCATTTGATGACATTGCAGTTGGCCTTGGTTGGTTTTCTGGCACAAGTGCCAATTGTGGACATTTGTAGAGCGGCAGTCTGGTCCTCCAGTCCACACATTTGCCTCCCATTATGCCGTTGCTCAAATTCAAAAGACAATGCTAGAGTTGGACAAGTTGTTCTCCAATCTTTATTTAAATAGACTCCAATCCCACCTCCTGTTTTCATGGTTTGTGAGTCAGCAAGTGTATCATGCACATGTGCAATCCCTCAAAGAAGAAAAAACAGTTGCTAACCTGTTTGGTAAGTGTTGTTCTCTGAGATGTGAGGTACATGTCCAT
This sequence comes from Trachemys scripta elegans, assembly GCF_013100865.1. Taxonomy (NCBI): domain Eukaryota; kingdom Metazoa; phylum Chordata; order Testudines; family Emydidae; genus Trachemys; species Trachemys scripta. The sequence goes on along the minus strand of NC_048298.1, from coordinate 315,226,046 downwards.
TCCACGATCCTCCTGCCCCTCTACATTGGAATTCTGGCAAGAAGGAGCTGAGTGTGGCTAGAGGCAGCTCTGCCCTTTTTACCTGCACGCAGTGGCATGCAACAGAAGAGGGCACTTGAGCTGACCAGTGGGTACTGCTGAGGGAAAAAGTTTCCAGTGGCCATGTGCTGTGCACACAGATACTAAGTGCGGAATGTACATGTGCAATACATCTTGAAGAACAACAGTTATTGAACAGGTTAGTAACAGTTTTTTAAAACTATAAATCAAATATCCTAAAGGGAAAAAGAAATATTGAGCAGAGGGCCAGGACTAAGTCTTGGGAGCATTCCTAGGCCCTGTCTATGCTATGGGAGCTACAGTGGCACAGCTCCAGCTCCTTAGTTGTGCTGTTGTAGTGCTGTCGTGTAGATGCTTCCTACAGCGATGGAAGGTTTTTTTTTCCATTCCTGAAAGTAATCCACCTCCCCAGGTGACAGTACCTACGTTGACAGAAGCATTCTTCCATCAACTTAGCCACATCTACGCAAGGGGTTAGGTCGGCATAGCTACAGCACTCAGGAGTATGAATTTTTCACATCTCTGAGCCCCCTTGCTATGTCAACCTAACTTCTAAGTGTAGATTAGGTCCTAGAGAGGGAAGGTCGAGGAGATGTAGAGCCTTTAACCAATTTTTAAAAGTGAATTAGGGGCAGAATAACACACAAGGGGGCAATATCAGCGACAGTTTAAGGAAACCAGAAAGAAAGTTTTTTGTTTTTAGACTGAATTGGCTTATTAATCATTTTCATGTTGAAAAGTGATGAAAGAGAGAGTAAGTATCTTGAAAGGAAATTATCAAATCTGGATTGGTGATGATGGCCACCTCTTTCAGTCCATATAGTATATGATTTGAATGTCTAGCTGGTCGTTTTCCCTGCCTTTTATTCCTTGTAATATATGCAAGGCTGTGACATGAAAAATGGCTTATTATAGATTTGTGTTATTCTGAGGGTATTGTAGATCTTACTTTCTTTGTGCAGAGACTTAAAAATATTACACACAGTTCACAACGTCTGGGTATAGAATAGCACCATAGTTACCAAGTAACAAGTGTAGCAGGGCTAGGAGAGGGAGGGATAGCTCAGTGGTTTGAGCATTGGCCTGCTAAACCCAGCATTGTGAGTTCAATCCTTGAGGGGGCCATTTAGGGAACTGGGGTAAAAATCTGTCTGGGGATTGGTCCTGCTTTGAGCAGGGGATTGGACTGGACGACCTCCTGAGGTCCCTCCTAACCCTGATGTTCTATGGTATTTTGGCAGGATAATGAAAGAAGGTGTTCATTGCCAGCATATGTATCATCCATATCTTCTATCAGATTTTCCTTTTACTTCTTTTACTATTGTTACATTTCTGATGATTGCATATGAAGTGGTTGGAATCTTTATTCAAACCTGTTATAAAAAAACAACAACCCAAACACTTGTTCTTTAGAGTATCTACATACCAGGGAGTGGGTATGCACACTGTTTCATATACATTCATTTCACATTTAAGCAAAATTTTAGTAGCAACTTAGGCATCCCTCAACCCGCGCCGCTTCCCGCAGCCCCCATTGGCCTGGAGCGGAGAGCCGCGGCCAGTGGGAGCCGCGATCGCTGAACTTGCGGACGCGGCAGGTAAACAAACCTGGCAGGCTGCATGCCAAAGGTTGCCAATCCCTGATCTATATCTTCTTCTTCAAGTAGTGCTTTTGTGGGTGTTCCGCTTCAGGTGTGCTTGTGCCTCATGCACCTTCCATCCGAGATTTTCATTAGCTGTGTCCATTTGGTCTCCACATGTGTTATTGTTAATCTTGTGCCCAGCACTGTGGATATATCAGGTTGCACAGACAAACCACCCTCAGCTCCTCAACCGCCTCAGCCTGAGCTGGAGCTAGAATGTGCTCTGCCTCAAGGCATGGCTCCTCGATGGTTTGCAGTGCTGCTTTCACTAGTTAGACACCTGAAAAACTAAATATTAGAACTGATCAGAACATCAGCAAAATAATTTTTTATGGAAAAAGTTACAATGAAAGTTTGAAAAATTTGACCAGCTCTACTAAACATGTTTCCACCAACCAAGTCCATTTTGTGTGAATTTCCTCTTCAGTTCAATGTCCTTGGGACTCAAGAAGATTTTTGCTCATGATTCTTTTACAAACAAAAACATAAGTGACCAATTTTGTTCTTAGAATTGCCTCTTTGCTCAAATTGACTTGATGACATTCAGTGATGGGGTGCTTAAACTCCATGCTGACAGGGAAGGGCCAGGGAGGCTCTGTATACTAAGGTAGTCCTGCCACTCCATCCATGCCAGTCGTACTTTTGATAGGAAGGAGGGCTTTAAAAGGAAGATGCTGCTGTCAATAGAAGGGGAAGTCTGGAGCAGAGAGTAGCTAGAGTAGCTCTGGAAGCTGTGAGTGAAATTTCCCTCGCACTACAGACTTTTCAGCCTTAGAAAGACTCCAACGCACACGGAAACCAGGTGGCATCTTGTGAAGTAAGGGACTGGGAGTGGCTGCCTGGCCTGCACTGTTGGGGTGTTGCCAAGTGAAGTTGCTATGAAAGCACCTCTAAAGTAAGGCAGTGGTCTTTGCCCTGGTCGGCAGACCCCTGGAAGGGGCTTATTGGGGATGTCAGAACATGTGTGTTTATTTTTTTTTCTTTTTCCGCTGGCAAACAGGTGGGGAGGCCTGCACATAAAGCTAAGAGACAGGAGTCTGACTGGGTAGACCCAGTGTTAGTAGCTGGGCGTAACAAGGGACCCCAAGCCCTGACGGGAGGTGCCCTAGAGAAACTCATTTGTACATTCACAGTGCAAGTTCCCAGACCTCTTCTGTAGTTTATGCTAATGGTTGGCCTGTGTGCTTATTTAATCCAGCTCTGTTTCCAAGGAATGGGGCTTCTTTCACGCATCCCGCTTACTCAGGGAAGCATTTGAAATGTCAGTTTCAAGCGGTTTGACAAATGAAATTTTAAACTAAATTCTGTAGTGAGTCTGACAGCTGGATACTCCTTAAGTCATTATTTGAGATAATTAAACATTACTGCTCATTTTTATTGACTTGTTACAAAAAGTAAGAAATTTCTTTTATTTTGGTTAGTCAAGGATTTATTTTTTTTCTTTATTGTTGTCTAACTTTTCCTTCACCTGTAATAGAGCTCACAGGGAGGACTGTTTTGGGTGCATTACTCCATTATGTAAAAGTTTGTTGACCTCTGCACAGTGTGAAAAATTGGCCTGTAAAGTTTGTGGCCAGGCTTGAATTTGGAAAAGCACAGAGACAGAGTAATAACATATGGAACTTATTTTGGGTAATTCTTAAGTAGAACTAAAAGCCAGCACTCAATTGCCTGGGAAAGTTTAAAACAAAGACCTTGTAAAATAAATCATATCACTTGTTTGTTAAATTATAGATTTAGATAATATTTGTATAATGATGAATACTTTTGTATTCAGAAATGAAGTTAAAAAAAATCAAATATGTCCTCTTTCTCCTTCAGAAGTTCCCTCTATTAATTTAGAAAAAATAAAAGCATTTTGTATTGTGATTCAACACAGTGTTCCAATGTGATTAAACAGTGAAAGAGATTTACTCTGACATTACAATTTCTGAAGATACTTACACCACATTTACAAAAGCAGACATTGTGGGATAATTTGCCATAAAAATGTGAAATGTAGGTGTACTTTAACTTCTGGTTCTATTTTTCTAATTAGATCAGTATTCTAATTACGATATTTCCTGTGTCTATGTAGCAGCTTGTGTCTAGATAGCACATAGTGTAAACAACCCCACTAAAGACTTTTCTTTTTTTTAACAAAGCCATAAAGGATGAGGGGGCGGATAGTTTTCGTAGATTGCTTATCTGAAAGAATATTCTTGAGCTCATTCTGTATCTGTTGCTTTTACTTTTTCCCAAACCAAGAGCCAGAATCACGGGTTGCTGCAATAGTAGGACTAGTGTTAAAGAAAAGAAAAGAAGAAAACAAAAATCCAAACGTCTCAGCATGTAGCTGTTGTCCTTTACAGCCATGCTTGTGATTACTTCCTCTTTGTTATTTACAATCAGGCGGTTCATCGCTTAAGCCAAAAAAAGATGCATTCACAAGGAAAAGAAAATATTCCTAGGTGAGACTGCTAATTTTCTTAGGTGCTTAACATGGAGCATATCAATTGTCAATTCATGTAACTGTTCCAACCCATCTTTCAGCTTGTATCAGATGATATAAATGTTGTCTGTGCAATATAACACACTACAAGGAATCTATTGCATGTACTACTTTTGTTGGCCAAGTTTGCAAGGCTTTAACTGTGATCTACACTAGAAAACTAGGTCGGTTTAACTATGTAGGTTGGAAATGTGAAAAATCCACATCCTGAGCAACATAGGTGCCAACTCCATTGGTGTTCCGGGGCTGGAGCATCCACAGGGAAAAGTGGTGGATGCTGAACACAAACCAGCAACCCGCCATCAGGTCCCCTTCCCTCCAGTGCCTCCTGCCCGCCGGCAGGCCCTGCTGACCAGTGCTTCCTGCCCCTCCTGCCCGTCGTGATCAACTGTTTCGTGGAATGCAGGAGGCTCTGTGCGGGGGAAGGAGCGAGGGAGCCGCACGCTTGGGGTAGGGGGAAAAACAGTGTGGGAAAAGGTGGGGTCAGGGCTTGTGAGAAGTCATGGGGTGGGGTGGGAAGAGCAGAGCAGGGGCAGGGCCTTGGGGGAAGGGGTGGAGTGGGGGAGGGGCATGGGGCAGAGCCGGGGGTCGAGCACCCCCCGCACATTGGAAAGTCAGCGCCTGTGCCGAGTGATGTTGCTAAACCGACCAAAGTCCCCGTATGGGTGGTGCTAGTTCGAGGAAAGAATTCTTCTGTTGACCTAGCTACTGCCTCTTGGGGAGGTGATTACCTACACCAACAGGAGAACCCCTCCCATCAGCATAGATAGCGTCTACACTGAAGTGCTACAGCAGCACAGCTGTGCCACCGCAGCTGTGCTGCTGTGGCATTTTAAGTGTAGACAAGCCCTTACACTCAACTCAATGGCCTTTCTCTGTCTGGTTGGATGTAGCTGGCTGATGGCAGCAATTAACACTTTCTAGCCTAAGAATACTTCCTATCTTGGGTTTTTTCCCCCACATCTCATTTCACTGAAATCAATAAGAGCTGGTGAACCTTATCCAAACAAAAACAGGGTATATCTAAACCAGCATTTCTCGAATGAGGCCACTGTGGCTGCATACAGCCACCAGAGGTTTTTCCTGCCACCACAACCACCTCCTGGGCAGAGATGGGAGAGGGGACAAAGCACTGCCCCCTCCCTGCAGCGTCCAGGGGCTCTGGGGGTGGACTTCAGCCCTTCCCGTTCAGCTTCAGCCAGGGGACTCCAGGGGCAGGCTTCAGCCCCATTCCCCTGATTCAGGCAGAGGCTCCGGGGGGTGGGCTTCACCCCCCGTCCCCTCCCACCTTCAGCTGGAGACTCTGCCAGCCGGCTTCAGCACCCCCCCTTCCAGCTTCAGCCGCAGGACTCTGGGGGTGGGCTTAAACCCCCTTCAGCTGCGGGGCTGTTGCTTCATCTCCCACCCCACCCCCCCCCCCCAGCTTCAGCTGCGAGACTCTGGGCTCTGCACTTCAGCCCCCTGGGGTGACAGGGCTCCAGGCATTGCCCTCCCACCCCAGATCCAGCCATTCTGGCTGGGCAATGGGGAGCCTATGGGGTGGCAGTGGGGGTCCAGGACATTCATGGAGGCAGAAGGGGCCAACGGCACCAAAATACAACTATACGTTATTTGTATTATTGAGTTTAACCCGCCCCAAAAAAATACTCCACAAAACCCTACGTTGTGATGCAAGTATGCAGGGCTACACAGGTTGTGGCTCGGCAATGTGCAGTACATTGTGGATGGATTTGCATCAGTGGGGTTTCCGAACGGCCGTGGAGCGATAGGTAACACGCACGTCCCAATTTTGGCACCAGAGCACCTTGCCATGAGAACATCAACCAAAATTAACATTTGTCACTTCACCTATTAATTTTGTTTCTGAATGATCCTTTGAATTATGTGTCACTATGCAGTAACAAGTAATTGGTTGCTTTCAGATCACTTGGCAGCATATGTTGTGAGCTAATAAAGATGAATGATGTGCCAGAGCATAGAATTTTATTCTGTAACAAAATCAGTGCACAAAAAGGGCAGTTTTAAAACAAACAAATAAAAAACTTAATAAAACTTAATTTATTAAGACAACAGAACTTATGAGGGGGAAAGAATGTTCACGTCCATTTCAGCTGCACATACACCAACCATGGCTCTCACAGTCAGTGTATTTGAAACTGTGATTGTCTTTAATGTCCCCTGGGGCAGTGAGAGTGGTAGGGGTAGTACAGCAAGCCCTGATGCCATGTGGAGTGTTGAGGGAGGGTGTAGAGAGTCCCAATAGGGAGTTCTCAATGGGCTGCAGAGAGAGGCGTGCCCGGGATTATTGACCCTGCAGGTCCACCAGAGTCTGCAACACCTGTTTTTGCTGCCTGGAAGGCCCCATTATGTCCTGCTGCATCTCCCTCTCCTTTTCCTGCTGGGACTCCTGGGCCTTTCTCCTCTCCTCTCTTTCCTTCTCCAGGCTGTCATCAGTGTTCATCCTCCAGACCCTGTGATCACAGTCGGATGCAGTCCTGGCGTGCAGGATCTCATTGAACATGTCATCCCAAGTATTCATCTTTCTCCTCCTTATCTGGCTCAAGCATACCATGTAAGGCAACATAGAACAGGTCCAGCGGCCTGCTCTCTCCTTGGCTTGCCTTATGCTCCCAACTTGAATGCTAAAACTTCCTGCTGGGCGCAGCAGTTTGCTGTCTACCATTTGTAGTTCCCATGGCTGCTGCTAAAGCACACTGGACATTGGGCTACATTCCCCCCTCTGCCCCTTGTCCCTTCCCTTAATCAGCAACTTCTCAGGCTTGACTCTCCCAACCCATTCCCTTTTAATGTTTCCAGAAGCTTTCTGCTGCATATCACCCTACAGCAGCACTGGCTAGATATATTCATGGACGATAGGTCCATCAATGGCTATTAATCAGGATGGGCAGGGATGGTGTCCCTAGCCTCTGTTTGCCAGAAGCTGGGAATGGGTGACAGGGAATGGATCACTTGATGATTACCTGTTCTGTTCATTCCCTCTGGGGCACCTGGCATTGGCCACTGTTGGTAGACAGAATACTGGGCTAGATGGACCTTTGAGCTGACCCAGTATAGCCATTCTTATGTTCTTATATGTACCTGCAAACTTCTCCACCTCTACCCCTTCATCTCCTCAGTGGGGAAACCCAGGGCCAGATCAACCTTCAGCCCTGTGTGCTGGTCAAATAGTAAGAAGAATGGGGAAAACTCAGTGGACTCATGCCGGGTGCAGTTATAGGCATGAGTTATGGGCTCAACATAGTTCTTCCAGTTTATCTCTTGGTCTGGCTGCAGGGTTCCCACCATATTCATGGGTGTTTGGTTAAATCGTTCAGTGGTCTCATTTGCTTCAGGGTGATAGGATATAATTCTGCACTTTGAAGTCCCCAACAGTTTCAGAGCTAGGCCAGGAGATTCTTTTCAAAATGTCTCCCCTAGTCCATATGTATCTTTTCAAGGATGCCGAAGTGGCAGATAAACTGCTTTCACATCACCTTGGCTACAGTAGATGTCTGTTGGTCATGAGTAGGGAATGCCTGAGCATAGCGGGTGAAATGGTCAGTGACTTCAAGGACATTCGCGATGCCCCCCAGGAATGGTTCCAGTTGAGACACACTAGCTCGAAGAGCCTACTGGGTGGATGAGGCCTTCAGAGATGTCTTTCTTCCCTAGGCAGCACCTTTCGGAAGAGAGGCACCACCCCAGATGGTGGAGTGCATGCCTGGCCAGTAACAGCGAATGTGAATGAGATCCACTGTGTGTCCCATGTCTGTGTACAGAGATTCGAATACTTCTCTCCGGAGATTCTCTGGTAGCACCACCGGTTGGATCTACCCCTCTCCTGGGATTGTTGTTCTTTTGTAAAGGATGTCCTCTATTGCTTCCACTGTTTCAATGGTTTCTGCGCTGGTGTCTTCTCCTTCTGCCTCTCTGGGGCCCTGGGTGCCCATTGCCTGGGCAGGTAGGTCCTTACTCAAGAGATTGCTGCATCTTTCTCTTGCTGTCTGCTCAGTTCTTCCTTGTGGAGGCCTGGGATTAGTTCTGTGCCTGGCCTGTGCAGTGGCCTGACTCTCTCCATTACAGTCCTTTGGCATGCAACCTGTTTTGCTACACAGGATGCATTTCATCCAGCGTTCAGAACTGTACCCACCTCCTCTTGGGGTAACTAAGACAGGCCATTGACACTGGCATTGCTTTTCCCAGGCTGGTACTTTATGTCAAAATTGAACTCCAAGAGCTTTGCCATCCGTCTCTAGATGGTTGTGTCCAGCTACGCAGTACTGGTAATGTAGGTTAGTGGGTTGTTGTCAGTCAGCACTGTAGATTGGTGCCCTAGTAGTTAGTCTCTGAGTTATCCATAGCCGCCCATTTTAATACCAAGAACTCCAGTTCATGGGTGGGATATTTATTTTCTGATGGAGTTAAGGCTCTGTTGGCACAGGCTATGGTTTTCTCCTTCCCTGATTGTATCTGCATTAGTACGGTTCCTAGCCCCTCCAGGGATGTGTCCATTTGGAGTATGAATGGTAAGCTGTAATCAGTATATCTCAGCACTGGTAGTTAGCTGTGTCTTCAGCTCCATGAAAGCGTGGTCACATTCCTCTGTCCAGGCAAAACTAGGTCTCTTAGGATACATCTACACTGTGATAAAAGACCCGCAGCATGTGGCTGGCCTGGGTCAGTTGTCTCGGGTTCATAGGGCTCAGGCTGTGCAGCTATAAAATTGCAGTGTCTGAGAGCGGGGTCCAGTAGGGTCTTGTGGGGTCTTAGAGCTGGGGCTCCAGCCTGAGCCCAAACATCTACACTGCACTTTTTAGCACTGCAGTCTGAGCCCAAGACAGCTGACCTGAGCTCTGAGACTCGGTGCTGCAAGTGCTTTATTGCCGTGTAGACATACCTGGAGTGGGAACCCTCTGACTTCTCTTTCTGGACCAGGGTTCCTCTGATCAATGGGCTGCCAGTTTGGAGTATTCTTTGATGTATCCCCTGTAATAGCTGGTGAAACAAAGAAACTGCAACACTTCCTTTGTCTTGGAAGGGGTCTTCCAATACCTCAGTTGCTTTATTTTATTTGGATCTGTTGCAATGCCTTGGGGAGACACCATGTGCCCAAAGTATCCACCTTTTTTTGAAACAAGTGACACTTCCTGGGCTTCATCTTGAGATTGTGTTATTGGAGTCTATCAAAAATCATCTCTAGGCAGCACAGACATTCCTCAAAAGTGCAGGAGAACACTGTGACATCATCAAGGTAAATCAGTACCGCCAAGAATTTTAAATCCACCAAGACATGTGTCATCAGCCTTTGGAAGGTAGCCGGGGCATTCTGTAGACCGAAAGGTATCCAGCTACGTTCAAATAGAGCCCTGGGGCAATGGATGTGGTCTTGGGCTTCTCCTGCTCTGCTATTTCCACCTGCCAGTATCCTGAGGGAAGGTCTAGGATGGAGTAGTAGCTGGCTCCCTCTAAGGTATCCGTGGCTTCCTCACTAGGGAGCAGAGGAAATGCATCTTGAATTATCTTAGCATTCAGCTGTCTGTAGTGAATACACACTTGCATACAGCCATCTTTCTTCCTTGCTACCACCATTGGTGACGTATGTGGCCATTGGCTCGATCTGATTGCGCCTGCCTCCGCCAACCCTTCCAAGTATTTGTAAACTTCCTGGTATTGTGCTGGAGGTATCCTCCGGTAGGGTTCCCTCACAGGAGTAGTATTTGTCAGGGGTATCTCATGTTTGACTGTGGAGGCACAGCCCTGGTCATTTTGAGAGAACACATCTGCATTCTGCCTCTGCAATTCTTCCAGTATCTTCAGCTGAGCTGGAGCCTGCACAGCTGCCTGAATTAGGTCCATTTCCGGCATTGGCCTGCGCCACTTCCCTCACGTCTTGTCCTGGAGAACTGGTTAAGCTGCTGCTCACTCCAGTCTTGCTACATACCATGGGGCTTTGACTTCCATCTTCAACAGATACCAAAGAGCAATAGGTAGAACCTCTTCATCAAACTTGCATTCTAATGTAAACCTTAATAATGACCACATATGCTACTGTTATCAATAGATCAGCACATCTGTCTAAATTTTAGAATCTATTTTGCCTTAACATTGGGCAAAACCTGTTTTAAAGTGGTTTTCTCACTGTGTGAATCACATGCAACCATACCACCTCCACGTCGGTCAGTAGCAGGATTTCAAACCCTCACCTTCAGATCCCTAGATTGGGGCTTATCTACACTACAGACGCTACAGCGGCACAGCTATGGCACTGCTTCTGTGCTGTTGTAGCACCATAGTTTAGACATTTGCTACAGTGATGGAAATGGAAGAATTTTTCCGATGACTTGGTGTCTATACTGGGGCTTAGATCTGCTGAACTCCATTTCTCAGGGATGTGAGTTTTTCACACCCCTGAGCCACGTAGCAAGGTCACCCTAAGTTTTAGGGGTAAACCAGGCCTTAGATCCTTACTAGTTGAACTACAGGAGTAATTGCTAGCACCTTTCTAGACCAGCCATTGGAGACATACTTGACACGTTTTCACAGTGGGTTGCACAGATATTTAGTGAGCAGTAGAATATTGGCGATCAGGAATCCTGGATTATATCCCTAGGTGTGGCAGAGGAGTGTGATGCGTATTGGTTGGATAGGATAACACAAAGTGATTTAGTTGCCCTGAAAAGCAGTGTGATGTTGTGGATGAAATTGGAGTTAGCCATGTTAGAGACCTCGGTTCTTTGCCTGCAGTGACTGTGCATAAACTCTCTGTAACTTATTTTTTAAAAATGGAGGGAATACTCAGTAGCTCTTCCCTAACTGGTGTCTAGATTGGGGTTCCTACTCTGTAAACAAACGCTACCCATATATAGGCTTATAACGATTAGATTTTTGTCGGTAAATGAAATGTTGATTTCACTATACGTACACAAACTGACAAATTTATTTCCATAAATAATAATGGAAATTTACAGATGGGCAAAGTAAGAAAAGTACTGCTTGAGAACTTTATATTAGAGTCCCACCGTAATGTGTAGAAAATGTGTCGTAATGCTGGCATAAATGGAACTGGAGCAGGGGCACCATTTAGGTAGCTTTAATTTTTTGAATCTCAACATCTACTGTCATTAAATAATTATTGTCTGCCCCTCATAATTTCCCATAAGCGTGAAAATTTACATCAATGAAGATAGAAAAATGTATAAAAATAAACATAAATATTATCCATTTAAATTACAAAAAAAAAATTGTTTTTCTTGTAATCAGCCTACGAGGAGCAACAGTGTGGCCAAAGGACAAGTCCCAGGAGATTTTAATTTTCCTGAAAAAAGGGGTACCAAACAGACAGTCCAGTGAGTAAGATAATCAGAATGGGGTGGTTTTGAAGTCTTCTTATTCTTTCTGTATCAATCAGTTTTTCATCAAATCACCATGAAAAATTCAAATAGTGCACAAAGTTTATGTATGAAGTTTGGCTTTTTGGCATTTTAATTACCTTTTTATAAAATAAAGGTTTAAAATTCCTGTTTGGCTTCATTACAGAGTTCAGTTTTTTCTGCTGCACTATAATGTAGGTGCCTTAATATGGATTTAGGGGCCTAACTTTAGATGTTAAATTTGAAATAAATGAGCCCTAGAGGCTTGGTTTAGTAATGCATATAAATCTGCTACTGGTGCTTCTATGCTGCAGAGCTGCACCATCTCTAAATGAACCAGATGGACAACGCTAGTGTAAGGATAACTGTGCAGAACATTTGCGTCTGCATTACACCTTGATTGCAGTTCTGCCACTGTCCACATGCAGCACTGTGGCCAAATGCAATGATACAAATACACCAGTTGTCTCAATGACATCCAGATAAAATGTATTAAGTGTATAAGTGTAAAAAAAAAAAAAAAAGGGTTTTAACAGCCATTGCTGCAAACTTCACCTCGAGTCAAAGTTGAGCTGTGTTCTTTCTAGCTTGTGCAGCAGTTAATGAAGATGTTGTGACTGGAAGTTGGTTTAGAATTCTGTTGGTGCGTGAGACAGACAAGAAGCTAGCTCATTCATCCCTAGCAGAGTGGGCTCAGCAGTGGTGTCAGGAGTCAAACGTAGTAAATATTCATCCTTGTCACTAAAGTAAGGCGCTCTGTTTCCAAACACAAACAAGGAGCAGATCGCTTGAGTAAAGTGGTGTCATTCTTAGGCACTCTTTTGCCCATCACCACCATATTTGAGAGAGTCATTAACATCTTGAATTGTGCCCAGAAGAGAATAAGGAGCTAGTGAAAAGGTTTGAGCATTGATGTTCATGTGCCTATTGTAGCTGTCAGGAGGCAGGCACCAGCGTTCTGTATCAGCTGAAGCCTTCAAGTGGTTTTCAGTTCTGCATTACAGTCTATCCAGGAGGTTAAAAAAATGGATAATCATTGAGGTTTGCCTGATAGAAGAGGGGCTGCAGCCCCCTTCACCACCATAGATAAGACACCATGGTCTTCACTACTGTATAACAAACCAAGAGCAATGATAGTTCCAGTGAGAACCATTTAGTGAAAGAATCTCTGTACAGTCTCAGTAGGGTTCATTTAGTCATATGTACACCAACAATAGTGTATGTAGTAGATATCATCTCTCTTTCTCTTCCTGTAAATTGTTTTCCTATCAAAACGAGGGTTGAGTCCTAACCAGGCCACGTTATTCAAGTTTCTAGCTCAGCCAGGCACTGGGAAAGGAGTGAAACTCGAATCATAGTTAATTTTGTCAAGGTGGAAGGAAGGATAATTCTGTGGTCAAGTAACAAGCCTGGGAACCAAGAAATCTTTCCAACTCTTCCACAGACTTTGGGCAAATCACTTCACTTGCCTTCTATGTGTCTTAGTCTCCCATGACGGTCTACTAACTAAAGTGCTCTGAGATCCTCAGATAGAGGGTGCTACATGTGTTCGAAGAGGTGGTGTTCATATGTATTTATATTTTACTCAAACTGGCAACACTGCAGCTTGAAAGTATTTGCCATTTTAGATCAGATAATTGATTCATAAATCTTTCCTCTGGGCAGTAGCTAGTGCAACTCATTGGCAAATGCATAATGCTGTGCATGTGAGAAAATTACATCCTCACCTCTATAGGCAATCAGCAAGTTCCTGGAAGCCTGAGATCTGATTAGCTTGGTTTTAGCATGCATAGCAACTGCCTAGTTATAAATGGTCATAAAATTACCAAGCCCCTTTAATATTCCAGCTGGAGTATTTGATTTGATGTCCTCCTATGGCATTGAATTTCCCAGGTTAATTATATGCTACACATATAATGTCCTTTTTATTAGTTACAATTTGCCATGCTAATTTCAATTCTGTGACCCCTTGCTTTTGTGTACTGTAAGAGACAGGGTGAAAGGAGCAAATGATCAATTTTCACTCTGCCATTCATCATTTTGAATATTTCAATCAAATCTTTAACTCACCAACGTGTAATGTGTTTTAAAAACATTATATTTATTCATATATACTGAATAATAATTGTAGTATTAAATGAGAAAAAACTGAATTCATAATGTAATATCCTGTGTACTATAAATACTATAAATCAATTTGAAGAGAATCTTGTTTGAAATGTATACTGCTTTGTGCTTGATTTTGATTTTTAATTATCATATTGGTGACTTTTTAGATAAAATGGTTTTAGAAAATATATAAAAAAAGTCCGCATCTACATTTATTTTTCCAGTCATAACTTGAGTTCGTCCAATCCCATTGAATAGGAGGATGGAAGGAAAAGTAACTTTTGACCTCCAAGTGATCAAAGTTTTGAGATACAGTATCTGTTTCTTCACTTTAATCTTCTGGCAGCAAACTCTGGTAAAATGAAATCTAACAATCCTTTAAAAACATTTAGTGGAGTAAACAATGGAATAAATGGTAGAGTATCTAACTTTTCGTAAATACTGAATATGAACGATCTTCTTTCAGCAATTGTTGTGGTGTACTTAAACGTAAAGTAGAATTAACATGAAACTGTTTCCAGGATAGCAATTCACAGTGCAGAAAGGATTTATGGTATCCTTCCAAGGACAGATCTGCTTTTACCATACAGATGACACTGCATTAAGTGGCGTAAATAATTTTTAAGGTTGCCAATAAAACCTATCAACCAGACAGCTCATCGCTACCGTGTGTTATCAGAAATAACTTTCTCACTGGATACATGCAAGATTTGTAACCTCTAACTTACTGCTAGCTGAAATGACTGATAAAATGTACTTAGCAGCTTTTCTCCAGTTCAGCAGGACAGTTTTAAGCATCAGCTATCAAAATATCCTTAACAGTTCATTTGGCTTGTCAAATACTGATGCACTTAGATTGTGATTATAATGGATGCAAATTCTGCTCTGGATACAAACAGTAGTAAATAATTGAATGAGCAGGTCTACCCAAAAATTCTGCAATTATGACTGAAATAGATTAGCATTCAAACATTAAAACTTAATTATTGTAAAATAACTGCAATTCTGGGAGTTTAAGTGTAATGATGTTTTCTCTTTAAATATTTATAAGCCAACAAAGACTGTTTTAAGCTTACTGGAAATTCCCAAATGCAGAATTTAAAACAGATGGAGTGAATATTTAGCTTTCTCCTCCAGAGACATCACAAGCAATGAATGCAATGAGAGTGAACAAGATAGTTAAGAGGAAATCATATTAAAAAGAAATACTAAATGAACATGCAACTAAAATGTATTATCCAGATATGCTAAAATATCACTTCTTCCTATTTCCTTTCTTTAAAAAAGAAAGAAGATGGAAGTTTTGCAACTCTTCCCACTTCACAGCCTTTTTAGCCTCTCCTTGCCACCACATCTACAAGCCTACCTGCTAATTATTTAGTCTTATTATACTCTAACTTAATGGTTGTGTTGTTATGTAGATCATAAAGATGCATGCATAACTATCCTATGGTAGCCACTTGATCTGCTTGCTATCACCTGTGTCCCCTTCCCATCCCTTTTCTGTCACATTTCTCATTGTGTTATCTGAAATTAGAGTCCAATTCTGCAATTTGCCACAATGGTTAGTACTTACGACTCATGAAGAGTTGAGAAATTCCATGAGACTACTCATTGTAATAAGCACTACTTATGGTAGGAAGTGGCCAACATCCTAAGATTGTCCACACTTTGTACCAGAGGGCTATGTTCTGTAAAGCTCCTAGAATACTTGGTGTGTCTCAGGAGTGGGTTTCTATTGTTGGTACATGAGAACCTGCCTTTGTTGACCTTCAGGTCACACAGCAATGTCTAGGTCTTTTCTGGGAAAGAGAGCTGAATTAGTAGGTTTGAGTGGTTTTTTTGGAGGATTACTAATTTCGAATTTTGTTTCCATTTTGTATGCATTTTCTTATGTTCTTATGCCTATTTAAGTGTTGTGCATGCTCAGAGCTTACTGTGGGTTCCTTTAAAAATAAATGATCACTCCTGTCTTTGTCAGACATTCAGCTGGCCACCACGTTTTAAAACCTGGTGGTGAATACAGTTTCCGAACATGAGCTGACGACAGAAAATATATTCGGTAGAAATAATTAAATATATTTGTAATGGAATATGTGGTGGAGAGCACAACACTTATTTCTACTTCACGAAGCCTCATTTTAAAGGGAGGTGACATCATGGATCAGAACTGGCTGTTGACATACATTACAGTTTAGATCAGACAAATAACCTAATGCCATATTTCTTCAATTTCAGTCTGAGTTCTCCACACATGCTCCAGATGGTGATATTGTAATAACCATGCTGGTAATTTAACAAATAAAAGGAAGTAGGAAGGCACAATATTATGTTTTCATTTGGTGCTTAAGACATGGGCTATATTCTTGCGTCTAACCACATCCCAGTTTTGAAATGGCCTTGCTTTAATCTCTCTTCAGAGAATTTTCTAAAAATATATTAAACAGAGTATTTTAAAAAGTATATAGTATGTAGTTCATTATCCATATTCATTTGTTTCTGTAGTTCAGGAATTTATTCTCAGTAATTCTGAGATTATTAACTCACTTGTAGCTCAGCTGGTCAGCTGGAAATGAGGAGTGCCTTACACTTCTCTGAGCGTAACTTTGCATTATAGTATTAACCAATAATTTAATGCATCATTGTGAGCTTTTATAAATGTTTGCTTAATTTACTCTTGTTAAACCTGTGTTCTACTGATTGTCTAGTGTCTCCTTCATTTAATTTCTATAACTACAATATAGTGAAATAGTGTCTCCACATTGCTTTTTTAATGCTGGCTTAAACTACTTCCTTTGTGAATCATTGCTCCACACAGTTCTGCACTTTTTCGAGATGACTGTACAGTATTCTGTGCATGGGCAGATATCCCATGGTGCAATGTTCCACTGCTAAGCTCTCTGCATTCTGGGATTTTTCTCAAGGTGCATTCTGGGGTGCCTAATAGAATTCTGGGACTTAAGAACAAACTAAACATTTGGCACGATTCCTTTCCTGGCATACCATAATTCATCTTCTTTTGGCAAGCCAGCACCATTTTCAGATTGCTGTCAGGCAGCATAGAGGTGCACATGCTGCCTGGCACCTCTTCCCGCAGCTCTCATTGGCTGGGAACGGCAAACCGTAGCCACTGGGAGCTGAGGGGCTCCGTGCCTGTGAATGCTCCAGGTAAACAAAACGTACAGGCCCGCTAGCGGCTTACCCTAACGGGCCAGGAGTTTGCCAACCCCTGAAATATAGGGTCGGCTTATGAAAGGGTCATACAGTTTTTGCTATTTTTACCTATTCATCTTGGGGGGTTGGCTTATAAATGAACAGGCTAATGAACGAGTATATATGGCATTTAACTTTCCAAAGTGGATTAATTATTGCAGGATAAGCCTTCAGATAATTAGAACACAGGTTTTTTATATGGATGCAAGGCAGTTTATCCCTCCAAAATTAAAGTTTTTCCAAAAAAAGTTTCCAATCTAGATGTGGCCTTGTTCAGGAAAGCAATTAAGAAAGGCATATACTTAAAGTTACGATTGCACTGCTGAAATTACAAAGGCAAGAAATGGAAAAGTTAATATTCTAATGGCAACATTGACTTGAACTCAATGCATAAATGTGTTTTTGTTTCCTGTTTTTCTGGTTAAATGTACTTTATATATTACTGTTTATTTGGTAAAATCAAACATGCATATCTGGCCTGCTCCATTATATTATGTAACATAGCTAGTTAATGACAATGAAGGCACATTATCTCTTGCATTTCTTAACTCTTTGCAATTTTTAACATTGTAGCCATAACATGTTTTTTTATTTTGTTTAATGTAAGAAACTAAAACATCCAATATTTTATTTCAACGCCACTTTAAAAGCCATGGTGGATGGAAAATTAAAATGAATATTCACTTGGAAAAAATGTACTGGAAAAATTGTTCTTTGAGCCATTTATAAACATTTTTAGCCCTGATGTGTGAGTGATTTATGAGCACTCTCTTGTGGCAATTTATAAAAAACACTTGAAATAGCAAAAAGCGAGTGACAGGAAACTTAATATTGTGCTACGTTTAGTATATTGAAGTGTTTGACCTTCTGTCGTATTTAACCCATGGTTAAAATGTTGTTTATCTTCTAAACATACTTCAACATCATCTGAATTTCTCTGCTACTCAAAATAGCTGAAATGTAGGGTAATATTTATAGACATTTTCCAGAAGCCTAAACAAGATATATATTAAGGATATATTGCTTGATGTTATCTGTTTGCAGCCATGAGAGCGCTTATGATAAAGTTTGGATATATGTATATGCTGTTTGTAACAATTTGACAAGTATACAATTTTTCACTTTTAAAGTCTCTGAAAAATATGTAATATATTTATAGAACCATTGAATGATGTAAAATTAGTTTTCTGCCCTAGTTATAATGATTTTCTGTAACTTTTAAGGCAAAAAATATAGACTAAAATATATACCTATACAAGTGCAGCATTTTAGTGATAACCAGCTTGTGCATAATTTTATTAGGCATCAAAAGCTTGCATGTTAATCCACTGTTTTTATTTCCCCAAGCACATTAATTTAAAGTTGTATTGCTGAATAGCTGTTCACACAGTGCAAGCTAGCAGAAAGATGATTCTTCCCTGACTGATTAAAACGTTGTTTAGTTGGAAAAAAAACTTGGCAATTATTAAATTGGTTTTCTGGCACAGCCATACATTCTAGGGGACAAGAATTTTTGTTAATGAGAATATTGTTTATAGAAATATATGGCTTTGTCTGATGAACGCATTTTAATTGAACTTTTCTAGAATTCTCAAATCAACATGAAGCAAGTGAATATTTTGTCATAATTCAGGACACACGAGTCATTAAACTCATGTTTTGGAAATCTCTGTTTTGAAGTCCCCAATTTAATGTGAAGATTTCTTCTTTTGTAGAGGAAGTGGACAATTTAATGCAATGTGATGCAGCATATTTCAGAAAAAATGAGAGTTCTTTTGTTAAACGTGAAGCAAGCACAAGAAGGTTGGTTTTGTGGTCAAGGCATTTTATTGGAACTGAGATAACTTGGGCTCAGTTCCCTGCTCTGCCAGATTTTTGTGTGCCCTTGGGCAAGTCTTTCAGTCTTTCTCTATCTCAGTTTGTCTGCCAAATGGGGATAAGAACATCTTATTTCTCCCACCTTTCATCTGTTTTGCCTGGTTAGGGTCCAGACTTGCAAACGTGTATAACTTACACAGGAGTAGTCCCACTGAAGTTACAGGAGGCACTCAGCTTGTAGGGCCAGCCTCTTGTTTATGACGAAAATCTTCAAATAAATGTAAGATAGTTTTATTAGTATTAACTATTTCCTATTAACGCATTTATTCAAGGGATGATAATACCCCCTCCCGTGTCCTCTATCAGTCCTAAATAAAAGTGAGTGGTCATACACCCTTAAATCTATATATGGTACAGAGTTAACTTCGGACCTGCTTCTACTCCTGTTGAAGTCAATGGGAGTTTGGCTTTCAACTTAATAGAAGCAGGATTGAGACCCTAAGGGTATGTCTTCACTACCGGCCGTATCGGTGGGCAGCGATCGATCCAGCGGGGATTGATTTATCGCGTCTAGACTAGACACAATAAATTGATACCCCCCCCCCGAGCACTCTCCCGTCAACTCCTGTACTCCAGCTCGGTGAGAGGCGTAGGCAGAGTCGACGGGGGAGCAGCAGCAGTCGACTCACTGTGGTGAAGACACCACGGTAAGTCAATCTAAGTACGTCGCTGAAGTTGCGTAACTTAGATCGATACTACAACCCCTCCTCCCCAGTGTAGACCAGGCCTAAGACCTTGATCCTGCAATTTGTTCCACCTGGGTGCACACCCATCAGCATCAGTGGAGCTCTGCATAGGTGCATGTGTCCACCCACATAGAAAAAGTAGCTTAAGTTTGTAAGTAAAAGTTACTGACTTTAGACTGACATAATCACAATTAACTGGAGATCAGCCTGAGGCCACTGGCCTCCAGAAAGATAGACAGATTTCTCATCTTTGACATTAGCTACTTCAAAGATTTACAAGCTCTTAAAATATTGGATAGATGATAAGTACCTTGACTCCATCTCTGTTAAAGACAGTCATTTATATTCCTTATAGAACTAATGCATATTACACTTTACAGTTATACCAGGAAAGGACACAGGGAGAGAAGGGCTTTAACAGCTTTCATTAAATTTGTTTCCAGGCCTTTTTTACTCCATTATCTTTTCAATTTGCCCCTTGGAGTACTCCACAATTAAGACAACTCTTAACTTCAAAAAGAAAATGGGTATATGCAATGGTGTCGTGGTTAAAAAAAACAACAGTGGGTAAATGAACCTAAACTAAACTCATATTCCCCTAATAAGAAGTAGGTAAAATCCATATTCCCCAAATGAGAAGTAGGTCAACTCCGTTTACCCGCATTTACCCTTGGCTACACGACCGAGTACATACTGCTCCACCAAAGGCCCAAATGACGTATTGTAGCCCATTTGCAACCTAATTTTTGCATGCTTTTCAAATATCAGTAGCTCAGGGCAGATACCTCGTTAGTTAAAGTAAAGTAATTAATTTAAAAAAAATCAGATATTGAGATTGTGTTTAAACAGAAATGTGCCAACAGACTTCCTTAAAAAAAAAAAAAAATTCCCTGCCCCATCCTATATGGCAGGGGTGGGCAAACTTTTTGGCTTGAGGTCTACATCGGGGAATAGAAATTGTATGGCGGGCCATGAATACTCACAAAATTGGGGTTGGGGTGCGGGCTCTGGGGTGGGGCTGGGGATGAGGAGTTTGGGGTGTAGGAGGGTGCTCTGGGCTGGGACTGAGGGGTTCGTAGGGCTGGAGGGGGATCAGGGCTGGGGCAGGGGTGCGGGAAGGGGTGCAGGTTCCAGCAGGCGGTGTGGGCTCTGGGTGGGGCTAGGGATGAGAGATTTGGGGTACAGGAGGGTGCTCCGGGCTGAGATTGAGGGGTATGGAGAGCAGGAGGGGGATCAGGGCTGAGGAAGGGGCTTGGAGCTTGGGGAGAGGCTCAGGGAACATTCCATTCAGTATACTCTTATTTTTTTGTAGCACAAGATTGTACTGTCTTTATTTAAAACCAGTTCAAATTAAACTTAGAATCAGATCAGTTTTATCTAACACATATTAAA